>NC_092331.1:9860781-9863281 GCF_036785885.1 Coffea arabica | reverse complement strand
ATTTAGTGTGTATTTAACACACCTACACATGGGTGCTTGAAACAAATATAAAACAAATTTCCAAGATTGAATTGAACAAAAATAAAAACAATAAAAACAATAAAAAATAATAAAAATTTTCCAAGATTGAATTGAACAAAAATAAAAACAAAAAAAATAAAAAAAAAAAATTTCCAAGATTGAATTGAACAAAAATAAAAACAAAAAAATAATAAAAAATAATAAAAAATACAAAAATATAGTTTAATTAAAAAAAAAAGCAATTTATGAATTTCAAAGACATACGGCGGTGGACATTAACGAGACTCAACATGTATGCTTAAAAAGATAAAAATAAGCGAAAACAAGGCTAGGCGGTGAGCCTTAGGCCGCATGACGGAGCATTGGCACGACACTACACCGACGACGTGAAAAACGCACGACGGTGCCCATCATGGCAAGGCGATAGGCCTTAGGCCGCACGACGGCCGTTGGCTTGCGTTGGCTAAGGCATGGGCACGACGCCACATCCACAGCAAGAAAAATGCACGACGGTGCCCCTCATGGCTAAGCGGTGCGCCTTAGGCCACACGACGACCGTTGCCTTGCGTTGGCTAAGGCAACGGCAAGAAAAACGCACGACAGTGCCCCTCATGGCTAGGTGGTAGGCCTTAGGCCACACGACAGGCACGATGGCCACACCGACGGCAAGAAGAACGGCCGACGGTGCCCCTCATGGCTAGGCGGTTGCCCTTAGGCCGCACGATGGCCATTGCCCTGCGTTGGCTAAAGCACGGGCACGATGCTAGGCGTTTGGCCTTAGGCCGCACGACGGCCGTTGCCTAGCGTTGGCTAAGGCATGGGCACGATGCCACACCGACGGCAAATAAAACGCACGACGGTGCCCCTCATGGCTAGGCGGTGGGCCTTAGGCCGCACGACGGCCGTTGCCCTGCGTTGGCTAAGGCATGGGCACGGCGGCCACACCGACGGCAAGAAAAACGCACGACGGTGCCCCTCATGGCCAGGCGGTCGGCCATAGGCCGCATGACGGCCGTTGCCTTGCGTTGGCTAAGGCATGGCCACGATTCCACACCGATGGCAAGAAAAACACACGACGGTGCCCCTCGTGGCTAGGCGGTGGGCCTTGGGCCGCACGACGGCCGTTGCCTTGTGTTGGCTAAGGCATGGGCACGATGCCACACCGACGGCAAGTTAAACACACGACGGTGCCCCTCATGGCTAGGCGGTAGACCTTAGGCCGCACGACGGCCGTTGCCTTGCATTGGCTTAAGCATGGGCACGACGGCCTCACCGATGGCAAGGAAAACGCACGACTGCCGTGGGGTTTTGTTCCCAAGGCAACGGGTAAACCTCTGTAGCCATGCTGGAAAAACGCACGACGGTGCCCCTCATGGCGGCCTTAGGCCGCATGACGGCCGTTGCCCGGCGTTGGCTAAGGCGTGGGCACGACGGCCACACCGACGACAAGAAAAATGCACGACGGTGCCCCTCACGGCTTGGCGGTGGGCCTTAGGACGGACGACGGCCGTTGCCTTGCATTGGCTAAGGCATGGGCACGACGGCCTCACCGACGGCAAGAAAAAAGCACAACTGCCGTGGGGTTTTGCTCCCAAGGCCACGGGTAAACCTCTGTAGCCATGCTGGGAAAATGCACGACGGTGCCCCTCACGGCTAGGAGGTGGGCAATAGGCCGCACGACGGCCGTTGCCCTGCGTTGGCCAAGGCGTGGGCACGACGGCCACACCGACGGCAAGGAAAATGCACTACGGTGCCCCTCATGGCTAGGCGGTTGGCCTTAGGCCGCACGATGGCCGTTGGCTTGCGTTGGTTAAGGCATCGGCACGATGGCTCACCGACGGCAAGAAAAACGCACGACGGTGCCCCTCATGGCTAGGCGGTTGACCTTAGGCCACACGACGGCCGTTGCCTTGCGTTGGCTAAGGCATGGGCACGACGCCACACCCACGGCAAGAAAAATGCACGACGGTGCCCCTCGTGGCTAGGCGGTTGGCCTTGGGCCGCATGACGGCCGTTGCCTTGTGTTGGCAAAGGCATGGCCACGATGCCACACCGATGGCAAGACAAACACACGACGGTGCCCCTCGTGGCTAGGCGGTGGGCCTTAGGCCGCACGACGGCCGTTGCTTGCATTGGCTAAGGCATGGGCACGACGCCACACCGATGGCAAGGAAAACGCACGACGGTGCCACTCATGGCTAGGCGGTGGACCTTAGGCCGCACGACGGCCGTTGCCTTGCATTGGCTAAGGCATGGGCACGACGGCCGCACCGACGGCAAGAAAAACGCACGACTGCCGTGGGGTTTTGTTCCCAAGGCCACGGGTAAACCTCTGGAGCCATGCTGGAAAAACGCACGACGGTGCCCCTCACGGCTAGGCGGTGGGCCTTAGGCCGCACGACGGCCGTTGCCCTGCGTTGGCCAAGGCTTGGGCACGACGGCCACACCGACGGCAAGGAAAATGCACGACGGTGCCCCT
>NC_092331.1:9643274-9645774 GCF_036785885.1 Coffea arabica | reverse complement strand
TCTAGTACCGACGGCCTTCCTATGGCCTTGACAGGTCAAGCATCTCAACTCTCCCTGATAGTCTTGAAACTAAAAAACTCAAACCGTTAGTAGACCCACACCCTTTTCGTCTCACAAATATAGCCACCAATAGATGGCAATTTAGTGTGTATTTAACACACCTACACATGGGTGCTTGAAACAAATATAAAACAAATTTCCAAGATTGAATTGAACAAAAATAAAAACAATAAAAACAATAAAAAATAATAAAAATTTTCCAAGATTGAATTGAACAAAAATAAAAACAAAAAAAATAAAAAATTTCCAAGATTGAATTGAACAAAAATAAAAACAAAAAAATAATAAAAAATAATAAAAAATACAAAAATATAGTTTAATTAAAAAAAAAAGCAATTTATGAATTTCAAAGACATACGGCGGTGGACATTAACGAGACTCAACATGTATGCTTAAAAAGATAAAAATAAGCGAAAACAAGGCTAGGCGGTGAGCCTTAGGCCGCATGACGGAGCATTGGCACGACACTACACCGACGACGTGAAAAACGCACGACGGTGCCCATCATGGCAAGGCGATAGGCCTTAGGCCGCACGACGGCCGTTGGCTTGCGTTGGCTAAGGCATGGGCACGACGCCACATCCACAGCAAGAAAAATGCACGACGGTGCCCCTCATGGCTAAGCGGTGCGCCTTAGGCCACACGACGACCGTTGCCTTGCGTTGGCTAAGGCAACGGCAAGAAAAACGCACGACAGTGCCCCTCATGGCTAGGTGGTAGGCCTTAGGCCACACGACGGCCATTGCCTTGCGTTGGCTAAGGCAAGGGCATGATGCCACACCGACGGCAAGAAAAACGCCCGACGGTGCCCCTCATGGCTAGGCGGTAGGCCTTAGGCCACACGACGGCCGTTGCCTTGCGTTGGCTAAGGCAAGGGCACAATGCCACACCGACGGCAAGATAAACGCACGACGGTGCCCCTCATGGCTAAGCGGTGGGCCTTAGGCCGCACGACGGCCGTTGCCCTGCGTTGGCTAAGGCATAGGCACGATGGCCACACCGACGGCAAGAAGAACGGCCGACGGTGCCCCTCATGGCTAGGCGGTTGCCCTTAGGCCGCACGATGGCCATTGCCCTGCGTTGGCTAAAGCACGGGCACGATGCTAGGCGTTTGGCCTTAGGCCGCACGACGGCCGTTGCCTAGCGTTGGCTAAGGCATGGGCACGATGCCACACCGACGGCAAATAAAACGCACGACGGTGCCCCTCATGGCTAGGCGGTGGGCCTTAGGCCGCACGACGGCCGTTGCCCTGCGTTGGCTAAGGCATGGGCACGGCGGCCACACCGACGGCAAGAAAAACGCACGACGGTGCCCCTCATGGCCAGGCGGTCGGCCATAGGCCGCATGACGGCCGTTGCCTTGCGTTGGCTAAGGCATGGCCACGATTCCACACCGATGGCAAGAAAAACACACGACGGTGCCCCTCGTGGCTAGGCGGTGGGCCTTGGGCCGCACGACGGCCGTTGCCTTGTGTTGGCTAAGGCATGGGCACGATGCCACACCGACGGCAAGTTAAACACACGACGGTGCCCCTCATGGCTAGGCGGTAGACCTTAGGCCGCACGACGGCCGTTGCCTTGCATTGGCTTAAGCATGGGCACGACGGCCTCACCGATGGCAAGGAAAACGCACGACTGCCGTGGGGTTTTGTTCCCAAGGCAACGGGTAAACCTCTGTAGCCATGCTGGAAAAACGCACGACGGTGCCCCTCATGGCGGCCTTAGGCCGCATGACGGCCGTTGCCCGGCGTTGGCTAAGGCGTGGGCACGACGGCCACACCGACGACAAGAAAAATGCACGACGGTGCCCCTCACGGCTTGGCGGTGGGCCTTAGGACGGACGACGGCCGTTGCCTTGCATTGGCTAAGGCATGGGCACGACGGCCTCACCGACGGCAAGAAAAAAGCACAACTGCCGTGGGGTTTTGCTCCCAAGGCCACGGGTAAACCTCTGTAGCCATGCTGGGAAAATGCACGACGGTGCCCCTCACGGCTAGGAGGTGGGCAATAGGCCGCACGACGGCCGTTGCCCTGCGTTGGCCAAGGCGTGGGCACGACGGCCACACCGACGGCAAGGAAAATGCACTACGGTGCCCCTCATGGCTAGGCGGTTGGCCTTAGGCCGCACGATGGCCGTTGGCTTGCGTTGGTTAAGGCATCGGCACGATGGCTCACCGACGGCAAGAAAAACGCACGACGGTGCCCCTCATGGCTAGGCGGTTGACCTTAGGCCACACGACGGCCGTTGCCTTGCGTTGGCTAAGGCATGGGCACGACGCCACACCCACGGCAAGAAAAATGCACGACGGTGCCCCTCGTGGCTAGGCGGTTGGCCTTGGGCCGCATGACGGCCGTTGCCTTGTGTTGGCAAAGGCATGGCCACGATGCCACACCGATGGCAAGACAAACACACGACGGTGCCCCTCGTGGCTAGGCGGTG
>NC_092331.1:9623274-9625774 GCF_036785885.1 Coffea arabica | reverse complement strand
AGACTCAACATGTATGCTTAAAAAGATAAAAATAAGCGAAAACAAGGCTAGGCGGTGAGCCTTAGGCCGCATGACGGAGCATTGGCACGACACTACACCGACGACGTGAAAAACGCACGACGGTGCCCATCATGGCAAGGCGATAGGCCTTAGGCCGCACGACGGCCGTTGGCTTGCGTTGGCTAAGGCATGGGCACGACGCCACATCCACAGCAAGAAAAATGCACGACGGTGCCCCTCATGGCTAAGCGGTGCGCCTTAGGCCACACGACGACCGTTGCCTTGCGTTGGCTAAGGCAACGGCAAGAAAAACGCACGACAGTGCCCCTCATGGCTAGGTGGTAGGCCTTAGGCCACACGACGGCCATTGCCTTGCGTTGGCTAAGGCAAGGGCATGATGCCACACCGACGGCAAGAAAAACGCCCGACGGTGCCCCTCATGGCTAGGCGGTAGGCCTTAGGCCACACGACGGCCGTTGCCTTGCGTTGGCTAAGGCAAGGGCACAATGCCACACCGACGGCAAGATAAACGCACGACGGTGCCCCTCATGGCTAAGCGGTGGGCCTTAGGCCGCACGACGGCCGTTGCCCTGCGTTGGCTAAGGCATAGGCACGATGGCCACACCGACGGCAAGAAGAACGGCCGACGGTGCCCCTCATGGCTAGGCGGTTGCCCTTAGGCCGCACGATGGCCATTGCCCTGCGTTGGCTAAAGCACGGGCACGATGCTAGGCGTTTGGCCTTAGGCCGCACGACGGCCGTTGCCTAGCGTTGGCTAAGGCATGGGCACGATGCCACACCGACGGCAAATAAAACGCACGACGGTGCCCCTCATGGCTAGGCGGTGGGCCTTAGGCCGCACGACGGCCGTTGCCCTGCGTTGGCTAAGGCATGGGCACGGCGGCCACACCGACGGCAAGAAAAACGCACGACGGTGCCCCTCATGGCCAGGCGGTCGGCCATAGGCCGCATGACGGCCGTTGCCTTGCGTTGGCTAAGGCATGGCCACGATTCCACACCGATGGCAAGAAAAACACACGACGGTGCCCCTCGTGGCTAGGCGGTGGGCCTTGGGCCGCACGACGGCCGTTGCCTTGTGTTGGCTAAGGCATGGGCACGATGCCACACCGACGGCAAGTTAAACACACGACGGTGCCCCTCATGGCTAGGCGGTAGACCTTAGGCCGCACGACGGCCGTTGCCTTGCATTGGCTTAAGCATGGGCACGACGGCCTCACCGATGGCAAGGAAAACGCACGACTGCCGTGGGGTTTTGTTCCCAAGGCAACGGGTAAACCTCTGTAGCCATGCTGGAAAAACGCACGACGGTGCCCCTCATGGCGGCCTTAGGCCGCATGACGGCCGTTGCCCGGCGTTGGCTAAGGCGTGGGCACGACGGCCACACCGACGACAAGAAAAATGCACGACGGTGCCCCTCACGGCTTGGCGGTGGGCCTTAGGACGGACGACGGCCGTTGCCTTGCATTGGCTAAGGCATGGGCACGACGGCCTCACCGACGGCAAGAAAAAAGCACAACTGCCGTGGGGTTTTGCTCCCAAGGCCACGGGTAAACCTCTGTAGCCATGCTGGGAAAAGGCACGACGGTGCCCCTCACGGCTAGGAGGTGGGCAATAGGCCGCACGACGGCCGTTGCCCTGCGTTGGCCAAGGCGTGGGCACGACGGCCACACCGACGGCAAGGAAAATGCACTACGGTGCCCCTCATGGCTAGGCGTTTGGCCTTAGGCCGCACGACGGCCGTTGCCTAGCGTTGGCTAAGGCATGGGCACGATGCCACACCGACGGCAAATAAAACGCACGACGGTGCCCCTCATGGCTAGGCGGTGGGCCTTAGGCCGCACGACGGCCGTTGCCCTGCGTTGGCTAAGGCATGGGCACGGCGGCCACACCGACGGCAAGAAAAACGCACGACGGTGCCCCTCATGGCCAGGCGGTCGGCCATAGGCCGCATGACGGCCGTTGCCTTGCGTTGGCTAAGGCATGGCCACGATTCCACACCGATGGCAAGAAAAACACACGACGGTGCCCCTCGTGGCTAGGCGGTGGGCCTTGGGCCGCACGACGGCCGTTGCCTTGTGTTGGCTAAGGCATGGGCACGATGCCACACCGACGGCAAGTTAAACACACGACGGTGCCCCTCATGGCTAGGCGGTAGACCTTAGGCCGCACGACGGCCGTTGCCTTGCATTGGCTTAAGCATGGGCACGACGGCCTCACCGATGGCAAGGAAAACGCACGACTGCCGTGGGGTTTTGTTCCCAAGGCAACGGGTAAACCTCTGTAGCCATGCTGGAAAAACGCACGACGGTGCCCCTCATGGCGGCCTTAGGCCGCATGACGGCCGTTGCCCGGCGTTGGCTAAGGCGTGGGCACGACGGCCACACCGACGACAAGAAAAATGCACGACGGTGCCCCTCACGGCTTGGCGGTGGGCCTTAGGACGGACGACGGCCGTTGCCTTGCATTGGCTAAGGCATGG
>NC_092331.1:9550774-9553274 GCF_036785885.1 Coffea arabica | reverse complement strand
GTCCACCGCCTAGCCATGAGTGGCACCGTCGTGCGTTTTCCTTGCCATCGGTGTGGCGTCGTGCCCATGCCTTAGCCAATGCAAGCAACGGCCGTCGTGCGGCCTAAGGCCCACCGCCTAGCCACGAGGGGCACCGTCGTGTGTTTGTCTTGCCATCGGTGTGGCATCGTGGCCATGCCTTTGCCAACACAAGGCAACGGCCGTCATGCGGCCCAAGGCCAACCGCCTAGCCACGAGGGGCACCGTCGTGCATTTTTCTTGCCGTGGGTGTGGCGTCGTGCCCATGCCTTAGCCAACGCAAGGCAACGGCCGTCGTGTGGCCTAAGGTCAACCGCCTAGCCATGAGGGGCACCGTCGTGCGTTTTTCTTGCCGTCGGTGAGCCATCGTGCCGATGCCTTAACCAACGCAAGCCAACGGCCATCGTGCGGCCTAAGGCCAACCGCCTAGCCATGAGGGGCACCGTAGTGCATTTTCCTTGCCGTCGGTGTGGCCGTCGTGCCCACGCCTTGGCCAACGCAGGGCAACGGCCGTCGTGCGGCCTATTGCCCACCTCCTAGCCGTGAGGGGCACCGTCGTGCATTTTCCCAGCATGGCTACAGAGGTTTACCCGTGGCCTTGGGAGCAAAACCCCACGGCAGTTGTGCTTTTTTCTTGCCGTCGGTGAGGCCGTCGTGCCCATGCCTTAGCCAATGCAAGGCAACGGCCGTCGTCCGTCCTAAGGCCCACCGCCAAGCCGTGAGGGGCACCGTCGTGCATTTTTCTTGTCGTCGGTGTGGCCGTCGTGCCCACGCCTTAGCCAACGCCGGGCAACGGCCGTCATGCGGCCTAAGGCCGCCATGAGGGGCACCGTCGTGCGTTTTTCCAGCATGGCTACAGAGGTTTACCCGTTGCCTTGGGAACAAAACCCCACGGCAGTCGTGCGTTTTCCTTGCCATCGGTGAGGCCGTCGTGCCCATGCTTAAGCCAATGCAGGGCAACGGCCGTCGTGCGGCCTAAGGCCCACCGCCTAGCCATGAGGGGCACCGTCGTGCGTTTTATTTGCCGTCGGTGTGGCATCGTGCCCATGCCTTAGCCAACGCTAGGCAACGGCCGTCGTGCGGCCTAAGGCCAAACGCCTAGCATCGTGCCCGTGCTTTAGCCAACGCAGGGCAATGGCCATCGTGCGGCCTAAGGGCAACCGCCTAGCCACGAGGGGCACCGTCGTGTGTTTTTCTTGCCATCGGTGTGGAATCGTGCCCATGCCTTAGCCAACGCAAGGCAACGGCCGTCATGCGGCCTATGGCCGACCGCCTGGCCATGAGGGGCACCGTCGTGCGTTTTTCTTGCCGTCGGTGTGGCCGCCGTGCCCATGCCTTAGCCAACGCAGGGCAACGGCCGTCGTGCGGCCTAAGGCCCACCGCCTAGCCATGAGGGGCACCGTCGTGCGTTTTATTTGCCGTCGGTGTGGCATCGTGCCCATGCCTTAGCCAACGCTAGGCAACGGCCGTCGTGCGGCCTAAGGCCAAACGCCTAGCATCGTGCCCGTGCTTTAGCCAACGCAGGGCAATGGCCATCGTGCGGCCTAAGGGCAACCGCCTAGCCATGAGGGGCACCGTCGGCCGTTCTTCTTGCCGTCGGTGTGGCCATCGTGCCTATGCCTTAGCCAACGCAGGGCAACGGCCGTCGTGCGGCCTAAGGCCCACCGCTTAGCCATGAGGGGCACCGTCGTGCGTTTATCTTGCCGTCGGTGTGGCATTGTGCCCTTGCCTTAGCCAACGCAAGGCAACGGCCGTCGTGTGGCCTAAGGCCTACCGCCTAGCCATGAGGGGCACCGTCGGGCGTTTTTCTTGCCGTCGGTGTGGCATCATGCCCTTGCCTTAGCCAACGCAAGGCAATGGCCGTCGTGTGGCCTAAGGCCTACCACCTAGCCATGAGGGGCACTGTCGTGCGTTTTTCTTGCCGTTGCCTTAGCCAACGCAAGGCAACGGTCGTCGTGTGGCCTAAGGCGCACCGCTTAGCCATGAGGGGCACCGTCGTGCATTTTTCTTGCTGTGGATGTGGCGTCGTGCCCATGCCTTAGCCAACGCAAGCCAACGGCCGTCGTGCGGCCTAAGGCCTATCGCCTTGCCATGATGGGCACCGTCGTGCGTTTTTCACGTCGTCGGTGTAGTGTCGTGCCAATGCTCCGTCATGCGGCCTAAGGCTCACCGCCTAGCCTTGTTTTCGCTTATTTTTATCTTTTTAAGCATACATGTTGAGTCTCGTTAATGTCCACCGCCGTATGTCTTTGAAATTCATAAATTGCTTTTTTTTTTAATTAAACTATATTTTTGTATTTTTTATTATTTTTTATTATTTTTTTGTTTTTATTTTTGTTCAATTCAATCTTGGAAATTTTTTATTTTTTTTTATTTTTTTTGTTTTTATTTTTGTTCAATTCAATCTTGGAAAATTTTTATTATTTTTTATTGTTTTTATTGTTTTTATTTTTGTTCAATTCAATCTTGGAAATTTGTTTTA
>NC_092331.1:9540774-9543274 GCF_036785885.1 Coffea arabica | reverse complement strand
GTCTTGCCATCGGTGTGGCATCGTGGCCATGCCTTTGCCAACACAAGGCAACGGCCGTCATGCGGCCCAAGGCCAACCGCCTAGCCACGAGGGGCACCGTCGTGCATTTTTCTTGCCGTGGGTGTGGCGTCGTGCCCATGCCTTAGCCAACGCAAGGCAACGGCCGTCGTGTGGCCTAAGGTCAACCGCCTAGCCATGAGGGGCACCGTCGTGCGTTTTTCTTGCCGTCGGTGAGCCATCGTGCCGATGCCTTAACCAACGCAAGCCAACGGCCATCGTGCGGCCTAAGGCCAACCGCCTAGCCATGAGGGGCACCGTAGTGCATTTTCCTTGCCGTCGGTGTGGCCGTCGTGCCCACGCCTTGGCCAACGCAGGGCAACGGCCGTCGTGCGGCCTATTGCCCACCTCCTAGCCGTGAGGGGCACCGTCGTGCATTTTCCCAGCATGGCTACAGAGGTTTACCCGTGGCCTTGGGAGCAAAACCCCACGGCAGTTGTGCTTTTTTCTTGCCGTCGGTGAGGCCGTCGTGCCCATGCCTTAGCCAATGCAAGGCAACGGCCGTCGTCCGTCCTAAGGCCCACCGCCAAGCCGTGAGGGGCACCGTCGTGCATTTTTCTTGTCGTCGGTGTGGCCGTCGTGCCCACGCCTTAGCCAACGCCGGGCAACGGCCGTCATGCGGCCTAAGGCCGCCATGAGGGGCACCGTCGTGCGTTTTTCCAGCATGGCTACAGAGGTTTACCCGTTGCCTTGGGAACAAAACCCCACGGCAGTCGTGCGTTTTCCTTGCCATCGGTGAGGCCGTCGTGCCCATGCTTAAGCCAATGCAGGGCAACGGCCGTCGTGCGGCCTAAGGCCCACCGCCTAGCCATGAGGGGCACCGTCGTGCGTTTTATTTGCCGTCGGTGTGGCATCGTGCCCATGCCTTAGCCAACGCTAGGCAACGGCCGTCGTGCGGCCTAAGGCCAAACGCCTAGCATCGTGCCCGTGCTTTAGCCAACGCAGGGCAATGGCCATCGTGCGGCCTAAGGGCAACCGCCTAGCCACGAGGGGCACCGTCGTGTGTTTTTCTTGCCATCGGTGTGGAATCGTGCCCATGCCTTAGCCAACGCAAGGCAACGGCCGTCATGCGGCCTATGGCCGACCGCCTGGCCATGAGGGGCACCGTCGTGCGTTTTTCTTGCCGTCGGTGTGGCCGCCGTGCCCATGCCTTAGCCAACGCAGGGCAACGGCCGTCGTGCGGCCTAAGGCCCACCGCCTAGCCATGAGGGGCACCGTCGTGCGTTTTATTTGCCGTCGGTGTGGCATCGTGCCCATGCCTTAGCCAACGCTAGGCAACGGCCGTCGTGCGGCCTAAGGCCAAACGCCTAGCATCGTGCCCGTGCTTTAGCCAACGCAGGGCAATGGCCATCGTGCGGCCTAAGGGCAACCGCCTAGCCATGAGGGGCACCGTCGGCCGTTCTTCTTGCCGTCGGTGTGGCCATCGTGCCTATGCCTTAGCCAACGCAGGGCAACGGCCGTCGTGCGGCCTAAGGCCCACCGCTTAGCCATGAGGGGCACCGTCGTGCGTTTATCTTGCCGTCGGTGTGGCATTGTGCCCTTGCCTTAGCCAACGCAAGGCAACGGCCGTCGTGTGGCCTAAGGCCTACCGCCTAGCCATGAGGGGCACCGTCGGGCGTTTTTCTTGCCGTCGGTGTGGCATCATGCCCTTGCCTTAGCCAACGCAAGGCAATGGCCGTCGTGTGGCCTAAGGCCTACCACCTAGCCATGAGGGGCACTGTCGTGCGTTTTTCTTGCCGTTGCCTTAGCCAACGCAAGGCAACGGTCGTCGTGTGGCCTAAGGCGCACCGCTTAGCCATGAGGGGCACCGTCGTGCATTTTTCTTGCTGTGGATGTGGCGTCGTGCCCATGCCTTAGCCAACGCAAGCCAACGGCCGTCGTGCGGCCTAAGGCCTATCGCCTTGCCATGATGGGCACCGTCGTGCGTTTTTCACGTCGTCGGTGTAGTGTCGTGCCAATGCTCCGTCATGCGGCCTAAGGCTCACCGCCTAGCCTTGTTTTCGCTTATTTTTATCTTTTTAAGCATACATGTTGAGTCTCGTTAATGTCCACCGCCGTATGTCTTTGAAATTCATAAATTGCTTTTTTTTTTAATTAAACTATATTTTTGTATTTTTTATTATTTTTTATTATTTTTTTGTTTTTATTTTTGTTCAATTCAATCTTGGAAATTTTTTATTTTTTTTTATTTTTTTTGTTTTTATTTTTGTTCAATTCAATCTTGGAAAATTTTTATTATTTTTTATTGTTTTTATTGTTTTTATTTTTGTTCAATTCAATCTTGGAAATTTGTTTTATATTTGTTTCAAGCACCCATGTGTAGGTGTGTTAAATACACACTAAATTGCCATCTATTGGTGGCTATATTTGTGAGACGAAAAGGGTGTGGGTCTACTAACGGTTTGAGTTTTTTAGTTTCAAGACTATCAGGGAGAGTTGAGAT
>NC_092331.1:9338498-9340998 GCF_036785885.1 Coffea arabica | reverse complement strand
AGGTCCACCGCCTAGCCATGAGTGGCACCGTCGTGCGTTTTCCTTGCCATCGGTGTGGCGTCGTGCCCATGCCTTAGCCAATGCAAGCAACGGCCGTCGTGCGGCCTAAGGCCCACCGCCTAGCCACGAGGGGCACCGTCGTGTGTTTGTCTTGCCATCGGTGTGGCATCGTGGCCATGCCTTTGCCAACACAAGGCAACGGCCGTCATGCGGCCCAAGGCCAACCGCCTAGCCACGAGGGGCACCGTCGTGCATTTTTCTTGCCGTGGGTGTGGCGTCGTGCCCATGCCTTAGCCAACGCAAGGCAACGGCCGTCGTGTGGCCTAAGGTCAACCGCCTAGCCATGAGGGGCACCGTCGTGCGTTTTTCTTGCCGTCGGTGAGCCATCGTGCCGATGCCTTAACCAACGCAAGCCAACGGCCATCGTGCGGCCTAAGGCCAACCGCCTAGCCATGAGGGGCACCGTAGTGCATTTTCCTTGCCGTCGGTGTGGCCGTCGTGCCCACGCCTTGGCCAACGCAGGGCAACGGCCGTCGTGCGGCCTATTGCCCACCTCCTAGCCGTGAGGGGCACCGTCGTGCATTTTCCCAGCATGGCTACAGAGGTTTACCCGTGGCCTTGGGAGCAAAACCCCACGGCAGTTGTGCTTTTTTCTTGCCGTCGGTGAGGCCGTCGTGCCCATGCCTTAGCCAATGCAAGGCAACGGCCGTCGTCCGTCCTAAGGCCCACCGCCAAGCCGTGAGGGGCACCGTCGTGCATTTTTCTTGTCGTCGGTGTGGCCGTCGTGCCCACGCCTTAGCCAACGCCGGGCAACGGCCGTCATGCGGCCTAAGGCCGCCATGAGGGGCACCGTCGTGCGTTTTTCCAGCATGGCTACAGAGGTTTACCCGTTGCCTTGGGAACAAAACCCCACGGCAGTCGTGCGTTTTCCTTGCCATCGGTGAGGCCGTCGTGCCCATGCTTAAGCCAATGCAGGGCAACGGCCGTCGTGCGGCCTAAGGCCCACCGCCTAGCCATGAGGGGCACCGTCGTGCGTTTTATTTGCCGTCGGTGTGGCATCGTGCCCATGCCTTAGCCAACGCTAGGCAACGGCCGTCGTGCGGCCTAAGGCCAAACGCCTAGCATCGTGCCCGTGCTTTAGCCAACGCAGGGCAATGGCCATCGTGCGGCCTAAGGGCAACCGCCTAGCCACGAGGGGCACCGTCGTGTGTTTTTCTTGCCATCGGTGTGGAATCGTGCCCATGCCTTAGCCAACGCAAGGCAACGGCCGTCATGCGGCCTATGGCCGACCGCCTGGCCATGAGGGGCACCGTCGTGCGTTTTTCTTGCCGTCGGTGTGGCCGCCGTGCCCATGCCTTAGCCAACGCAGGGCAACGGCCGTCGTGCGGCCTAAGGCCCACCGCCTAGCCATGAGGGGCACCGTCGTGCGTTTTATTTGCCGTCGGTGTGGCATCGTGCCCATGCCTTAGCCAACGCTAGGCAACGGCCGTCGTGCGGCCTAAGGCCAAACGCCTAGCATCGTGCCCGTGCTTTAGCCAACGCAGGGCAATGGCCATCGTGCGGCCTAAGGGCAACCGCCTAGCCATGAGGGGCACCGTCGGCCGTTCTTCTTGCCGTCGGTGTGGCCATCGTGCCTATGCCTTAGCCAACGCAGGGCAACGGCCGTCGTGCGGCCTAAGGCCCACCGCTTAGCCATGAGGGGCACCGTCGTGCGTTTATCTTGCCGTCGGTGTGGCATTGTGCCCTTGCCTTAGCCAACGCAAGGCAACGGCCGTCGTGTGGCCTAAGGCCTACCGCCTAGCCATGAGGGGCACCGTCGGGCGTTTTTCTTGCCGTCGGTGTGGCATCATGCCCTTGCCTTAGCCAACGCAAGGCAATGGCCGTCGTGTGGCCTAAGGCCTACCACCTAGCCATGAGGGGCACTGTCGTGCGTTTTTCTTGCCGTTGCCTTAGCCAACGCAAGGCAACGGTCGTCGTGTGGCCTAAGGCGCACCGCTTAGCCATGAGGGGCACCGTCGTGCATTTTTCTTGCTGTGGATGTGGCGTCGTGCCCATGCCTTAGCCAACGCAAGCCAACGGCCGTCGTGCGGCCTAAGGCCTATCGCCTTGCCATGATGGGCACCGTCGTGCGTTTTTCACGTCGTCGGTGTAGTGTCGTGCCAATGCTCCGTCATGCGGCCTAAGGCTCACCGCCTAGCCTTGTTTTCGCTTATTTTTATCTTTTTAAGCATACATGTTGAGTCTCGTTAATGTCCACCGCCGTATGTCTTTGAAATTCATAAATTGCTTTTTTTTTTAATTAAACTATATTTTTGTATTTTTTATTATTTTTTATTATTTTTTTGTTTTTATTTTTGTTCAATTCAATCTTGGAAATTTTTTATTTTTTTTTATTTTTTTTGTTTTTATTTTTGTTCAATTCAATCTTGGAAAATTTTTATTATTTTTTATTGTTTTTATTGTTTTTATTTTTGTTCAATTCAATCTTGGAAATTTGTTT
>NC_092331.1:9328498-9330998 GCF_036785885.1 Coffea arabica | reverse complement strand
TTGTCTTGCCATCGGTGTGGCATCGTGGCCATGCCTTTGCCAACACAAGGCAACGGCCGTCATGCGGCCCAAGGCCAACCGCCTAGCCACGAGGGGCACCGTCGTGCATTTTTCTTGCCGTGGGTGTGGCGTCGTGCCCATGCCTTAGCCAACGCAAGGCAACGGCCGTCGTGTGGCCTAAGGTCAACCGCCTAGCCATGAGGGGCACCGTCGTGCGTTTTTCTTGCCGTCGGTGAGCCATCGTGCCGATGCCTTAACCAACGCAAGCCAACGGCCATCGTGCGGCCTAAGGCCAACCGCCTAGCCATGAGGGGCACCGTAGTGCATTTTCCTTGCCGTCGGTGTGGCCGTCGTGCCCACGCCTTGGCCAACGCAGGGCAACGGCCGTCGTGCGGCCTATTGCCCACCTCCTAGCCGTGAGGGGCACCGTCGTGCATTTTCCCAGCATGGCTACAGAGGTTTACCCGTGGCCTTGGGAGCAAAACCCCACGGCAGTTGTGCTTTTTTCTTGCCGTCGGTGAGGCCGTCGTGCCCATGCCTTAGCCAATGCAAGGCAACGGCCGTCGTCCGTCCTAAGGCCCACCGCCAAGCCGTGAGGGGCACCGTCGTGCATTTTTCTTGTCGTCGGTGTGGCCGTCGTGCCCACGCCTTAGCCAACGCCGGGCAACGGCCGTCATGCGGCCTAAGGCCGCCATGAGGGGCACCGTCGTGCGTTTTTCCAGCATGGCTACAGAGGTTTACCCGTTGCCTTGGGAACAAAACCCCACGGCAGTCGTGCGTTTTCCTTGCCATCGGTGAGGCCGTCGTGCCCATGCTTAAGCCAATGCAGGGCAACGGCCGTCGTGCGGCCTAAGGCCCACCGCCTAGCCATGAGGGGCACCGTCGTGCGTTTTATTTGCCGTCGGTGTGGCATCGTGCCCATGCCTTAGCCAACGCTAGGCAACGGCCGTCGTGCGGCCTAAGGCCAAACGCCTAGCATCGTGCCCGTGCTTTAGCCAACGCAGGGCAATGGCCATCGTGCGGCCTAAGGGCAACCGCCTAGCCACGAGGGGCACCGTCGTGTGTTTTTCTTGCCATCGGTGTGGAATCGTGCCCATGCCTTAGCCAACGCAAGGCAACGGCCGTCATGCGGCCTATGGCCGACCGCCTGGCCATGAGGGGCACCGTCGTGCGTTTTTCTTGCCGTCGGTGTGGCCGCCGTGCCCATGCCTTAGCCAACGCAGGGCAACGGCCGTCGTGCGGCCTAAGGCCCACCGCCTAGCCATGAGGGGCACCGTCGTGCGTTTTATTTGCCGTCGGTGTGGCATCGTGCCCATGCCTTAGCCAACGCTAGGCAACGGCCGTCGTGCGGCCTAAGGCCAAACGCCTAGCATCGTGCCCGTGCTTTAGCCAACGCAGGGCAATGGCCATCGTGCGGCCTAAGGGCAACCGCCTAGCCATGAGGGGCACCGTCGGCCGTTCTTCTTGCCGTCGGTGTGGCCATCGTGCCTATGCCTTAGCCAACGCAGGGCAACGGCCGTCGTGCGGCCTAAGGCCCACCGCTTAGCCATGAGGGGCACCGTCGTGCGTTTATCTTGCCGTCGGTGTGGCATTGTGCCCTTGCCTTAGCCAACGCAAGGCAACGGCCGTCGTGTGGCCTAAGGCCTACCGCCTAGCCATGAGGGGCACCGTCGGGCGTTTTTCTTGCCGTCGGTGTGGCATCATGCCCTTGCCTTAGCCAACGCAAGGCAATGGCCGTCGTGTGGCCTAAGGCCTACCACCTAGCCATGAGGGGCACTGTCGTGCGTTTTTCTTGCCGTTGCCTTAGCCAACGCAAGGCAACGGTCGTCGTGTGGCCTAAGGCGCACCGCTTAGCCATGAGGGGCACCGTCGTGCATTTTTCTTGCTGTGGATGTGGCGTCGTGCCCATGCCTTAGCCAACGCAAGCCAACGGCCGTCGTGCGGCCTAAGGCCTATCGCCTTGCCATGATGGGCACCGTCGTGCGTTTTTCACGTCGTCGGTGTAGTGTCGTGCCAATGCTCCGTCATGCGGCCTAAGGCTCACCGCCTAGCCTTGTTTTCGCTTATTTTTATCTTTTTAAGCATACATGTTGAGTCTCGTTAATGTCCACCGCCGTATGTCTTTGAAATTCATAAATTGCTTTTTTTTTTAATTAAACTATATTTTTGTATTTTTTATTATTTTTTATTATTTTTTTGTTTTTATTTTTGTTCAATTCAATCTTGGAAATTTTTTATTTTTTTTTATTTTTTTTGTTTTTATTTTTGTTCAATTCAATCTTGGAAAATTTTTATTATTTTTTATTGTTTTTATTGTTTTTATTTTTGTTCAATTCAATCTTGGAAATTTGTTTTATATTTGTTTCAAGCACCCATGTGTAGGTGTGTTAAATACACACTAAATTGCCATCTATTGGTGGCTATATTTGTGAGACGAAAAGGGTGTGGGTCTACTAACGGTTTGAGTTTTTTAGTTTCAAGACTATCAGGGAGAGTTGAG
>NC_092331.1:9303498-9305998 GCF_036785885.1 Coffea arabica | reverse complement strand
TTTTTTCTTGCCGTCGGTGAGGCCGTCGTGCCCATGCCTTAGCCAATGCAAGGCAACGGCCGTCGTCCGTCCTAAGGCCCACCGCCAAGCCGTGAGGGGCACCGTCGTGCATTTTTCTTGTCGTCGGTGTGGCCGTCGTGCCCACGCCTTAGCCAACGCCGGGCAACGGCCGTCATGCGGCCTAAGGCCGCCATGAGGGGCACCGTCGTGCGTTTTTCCAGCATGGCTACAGAGGTTTACCCGTTGCCTTGGGAACAAAACCCCACGGCAGTCGTGCGTTTTCCTTGCCATCGGTGAGGCCGTCGTGCCCATGCTTAAGCCAATGCAAGGCAACGGCCGTCGTGCGGCCTAAGGTCTACCGCCTAGCCATGAGGGGCACCGTCGTGTGTTTAACTTGCCGTCGGTGTGGCATCGTGCCCATGCCTTAGCCAACACAAGGCAACGGCCGTCGTGCGGCCCAAGGCCCACCGCCTAGCCACGAGGGGCACCGTCGTGTGTTTTTCTTGCCATCGGTGTGGAATCGTGGCCATGCCTTAGCCAACGCAAGCAACGGCCGTCGTGCGGCCTAAGGCCCACCGCCTAGCCACGAGGGGCACCGTCGTGTGTTTGTCTTGCCATCGGTGTGGCATCGTGGCCATGCCTTTGCCAACACAAGGCAACGGCCGTCATGCGGCCCAAGGCCAACCGCCTAGCCACGAGGGGCACCGTCGTGCATTTTTCTTGCCGTGGGTGTGGCGTCGTGCCCATGCCTTAGCCAACGCAAGGCAACGGCCGTCGTGTGGCCTAAGGTCAACCGCCTAGCCATGAGGGGCACCGTCGTGCGTTTTTCTTGCCGTCGGTGAGCCATCGTGCCGATGCCTTAACCAACGCAAGCCAACGGCCATCGTGCGGCCTAAGGCCAACCGCCTAGCCATGAGGGGCACCGTAGTGCATTTTCCTTGCCGTCGGTGTGGCCGTCGTGCCCACGCCTTGGCCAACGCAGGGCAACGGCCGTCGTGCGGCCTATTGCCCACCTCCTAGCCGTGAGGGGCACCGTCGTGCATTTTCCCAGCATGGCTACAGAGGTTTACCCGTGGCCTTGGGAGCAAAACCCCACGGCAGTTGTGCTTTTTTCTTGCCGTCGGTGAGGCCGTCGTGCCCATGCCTTAGCCAATGCAAGGCAACGGCCGTCGTCCGTCCTAAGGCCCACCGCCAAGCCGTGAGGGGCACCGTCGTGCATTTTTCTTGTCGTCGGTGTGGCCGTCGTGCCCACGCCTTAGCCAACGCCGGGCAACGGCCGTCGTGCGGCCTAAGGCCGCCATGAGGGGCACCGTCGTGCGTTTTTCCAGCATGGCTACAGAGGTTTACCCGTTGCCTTGGGAACAAAACCCCACGGCAGTCGTGCGTTTTCCTTGCCATCGGTGAGGCCGTCGTGCCCATGCTTAAGCCAATGCAGGGCAACGGCCGTCGTGCGGCCTAAGGCCCACCGCCTAGCCATGAGGGGCACCGTCGTGCGTTTTATTTGCCGTCGGTGTGGCATCGTGCCCATGCCTTAGCCAACGCTAGGCAACGGCCGTCGTGCGGCCTAAGGCCAAACGCCTAGCATCGTGCCCGTGCTTTAGCCAACGCAGGGCAATGGCCATCGTGCGGCCTAAGGGCAACCGCCTAGCCACGAGGGGCACCGTCGTGTGTTTTTCTTGCCATCGGTGTGGAATCGTGCCCATGCCTTAGCCAACGCAAGGCAACGGCCGTCATGCGGCCTATGGCCGACCGCCTGGCCATGAGGGGCACCGTCGTGCGTTTTTCTTGCCGTCGGTGTGGCCGCCGTGCCCATGCCTTAGCCAACGCAGGGCAACGGCCGTCGTGCGGCCTAAGGCCCACCGCCTAGCCATGAGGGGCACCGTCGTGCGTTTTATTTGCCGTCGGTGTGGCATCGTGCCCATGCCTTAGCCAACGCTAGGCAACGGCCGTCGTGCGGCCTAAGGCCAAACGCCTAGCATCGTGCCCGTGCTTTAGCCAACGCAGGGCAATGGCCATCGTGCGGCCTAAGGGCAACCGCCTAGCCATGAGGGGCACCGTCGGCCGTTCTTCTTGCCGTCGGTGTGGCCATCGTGCCTATGCCTTAGCCAACGCAGGGCAACGGCCGTCGTGCGGCCTAAGGCCCACCGCTTAGCCATGAGGGGCACCGTCGTGCGTTTATCTTGCCGTCGGTGTGGCATTGTGCCCTTGCCTTAGCCAACGCAAGGCAACGGCCGTCGTGTGGCCTAAGGCCTACCGCCTAGCCATGAGGGGCACCGTCGGGCGTTTTTCTTGCCGTCGGTGTGGCATCATGCCCTTGCCTTAGCCAACGCAAGGCAATGGCCGTCGTGTGGCCTAAGGCCTACCACCTAGCCATGAGGGGCACTGTCGTGCGTTTTTCTTGCCGTTGCCTTAGCCAACGCAAGGCAACGGTCGTCGTGTGGCCTAAGGCGCACCGCTTAGCCATGAGGGGCACCGTCGTGCATTTTTCTTGCTGTGGATG
>NC_092331.1:9245998-9248498 GCF_036785885.1 Coffea arabica | reverse complement strand
TCATGGCAAGGCGATAGGCCTTAGGCCGCACGACGGCCGTTGGCTTGCGTTGGCTAAGGCATGGGCACGACGCCACATCCACAGCAAGAAAAATGCACGACGGTGCCCCTCATGGCTAAGCGGTGCGCCTTAGGCCACACGACGACCGTTGCCTTGCGTTGGCTAAGGCAACGGCAAGAAAAACGCACGACAGTGCCCCTCATGGCTAGGTGGTAGGCCTTAGGCCACACGACGGCCATTGCCTTGCGTTGGCTAAGGCAAGGGCATGATGCCACACCGACGGCAAGAAAAACGCCCGACGGTGCCCCTCATGGCTAGGCGGTAGGCCTTAGGCCACACGACGGCCGTTGCCTTGCGTTGGCTAAGGCAAGGGCACAATGCCACACCGACGGCAAGATAAACGCACGACGGTGCCCCTCATGGCTAAGCGGTGGGCCTTAGGCCGCACGACGGCCGTTGCCCTGCGTTGGCTAAGGCATAGGCACGATGGCCACACCGACGGCAAGAAGAACGGCCGACGGTGCCCCTCATGGCTAGGCGGTTGCCCTTAGGCCGCACGATGGCCATTGCCCTGCGTTGGCTAAAGCACGGGCACGATGCTAGGCGTTTGGCCTTAGGCCGCACGACGGCCGTTGCCTAGCGTTGGCTAAGGCATGGGCACGATGCCACACCGACGGCAAATAAAACGCACGACGGTGCCCCTCATGGCTAGGCGGTGGGCCTTAGGCCGCACGACGGCCGTTGCCCTGCGTTGGCTAAGGCATGGGCACGGCGGCCACACCGACGGCAAGAAAAACGCACGACGGTGCCCCTCATGGCCAGGCGGTCGGCCATAGGCCGCATGACGGCCGTTGCCTTGCGTTGGCTAAGGCATGGCCACGATTCCACACCGATGGCAAGAAAAACACACGACGGTGCCCCTCGTGGCTAGGCGGTGGGCCTTGGGCCGCACGACGGCCGTTGCCTTGTGTTGGCTAAGGCATGGGCACGATGCCACACCGACGGCAAGTTAAACACACGACGGTGCCCCTCATGGCTAGGCGGTAGACCTTAGGCCGCACGACGGCCGTTGCCTTGCATTGGCTTAAGCATGGGCACGACGGCCTCACCGATGGCAAGGAAAACGCACGACTGCCGTGGGGTTTTGTTCCCAAGGCAACGGGTAAACCTCTGTAGCCATGCTGGAAAAACGCACGACGGTGCCCCTCATGGCGGCCTTAGGCCGCATGACGGCCGTTGCCCGGCGTTGGCTAAGGCGTGGGCACGACGGCCACACCGACGACAAGAAAAATGCACGACGGTGCCCCTCACGGCTTGGCGGTGGGCCTTAGGACGGACGACGGCCGTTGCCTTGCATTGGCTAAGGCATGGGCACGACGGCCTCACCGACGGCAAGAAAAAAGCACAACTGCCGTGGGGTTTTGCTCCCAAGGCCACGGGTAAACCTCTGTAGCCATGCTGGGAAAATGCACGACGGTGCCCCTCACGGCTAGGAGGTGGGCAATAGGCCGCACGACGGCCGTTGCCCTGCGTTGGCCAAGGCGTGGGCACGACGGCCACACCGACGGCAAGGAAAATGCACTACGGTGCCCCTCATGGCTAGGCGGTTGGCCTTAGGCCGCACGATGGCCGTTGGCTTGCGTTGGTTAAGGCATCGGCACGATGGCTCACCGACGGCAAGAAAAACGCACGACGGTGCCCCTCATGGCTAGGCGGTTGACCTTAGGCCACACGACGGCCGTTGCCTTGCGTTGGCTAAGGCATGGGCACGACGCCACACCCACGGCAAGAAAAATGCACGACGGTGCCCCTCGTGGCTAGGCGGTTGGCCTTGGGCCGCATGACGGCCGTTGCCTTGTGTTGGCAAAGGCATGGCCACGATGCCACACCGATGGCAAGACAAACACACGACCCCTCATGGCTAAGCGGTGCGCCTTAGGCCACACGACGACCGTTGCCTTGCGTTGGCTAAGGCAACGGCAAGAAAAACGCACGACAGTGCCCCTCATGGCTAGGTGGTAGGCCTTAGGCCACACGACGGCCATTGCCTTGCGTTGGCTAAGGCAAGGGCATGATGCCACACCGACGGCAAGAAAAACGCCCGACGGTGCCCCTCATGGCTAGGCGGTAGGCCTTAGGCCACACGACGGCCGTTGCCTTGCGTTGGCTAAGGCAAGGGCACAATGCCACACCGACGGCAAGATAAACGCACGACGGTGCCCCTCATGGCTAAGCGGTGGGCCTTAGGCCGCACGACGGCCGTTGCCCTGCGTTGGCTAAGGCATAGGCACGATGGCCACACCGACGGCAAGAAGAACGGCCGACGGTGCCCCTCATGGCTAGGCGGTTGCCCTTAGGCCGCACGATGGCCATTGCCCTGCGTTGGCTAAAGCACGGGCACGATGCTAGGCGTTTGGCCTTAGGCCGCACGACGGCCGTTGCCTAGCGTTGGCTAAGGCATGGGCACGATGCCACACCGACGGCAAATAAAACGCACGAC
>NC_092331.1:9078498-9080998 GCF_036785885.1 Coffea arabica | reverse complement strand
GTCTTGAAACTAAAAAACTCAAACCGTTAGTAGACCCACACCCTTTTCGTCTCACAAATATAGCCACCAATAGATGGCAATTTAGTGTGTATTTAACACACCTACACATGGGTGCTTGAAACAAATATAAAACAAATTTCCAAGATTGAATTGAACAAAAATAAAAACAATAAAAACAATAAAAAATAATAAAAATTTTCCAAGATTGAATTGAACAAAAATAAAAACAAAAAAAATAAAAAAAAATAAAAAATTTCCAAGATTGAATTGAACAAAAATAAAAACAAAAAAATAATAAAAAATAATAAAAAATACAAAAATATAGTTTAATTAAAAAAAAAAGCAATTTATGAATTTCAAAGACATACGGCGGTGGACATTAACGAGACTCAACATGTATGCTTAAAAAGATAAAAATAAGCGAAAACAAGGCTAGGCGGTGAGCCTTAGGCCGCATGACGGAGCATTGGCACGACACTACACCGACGACGTGAAAAACGCACGACGGTGCCCATCATGGCAAGGCGATAGGCCTTAGGCCGCACGACGGCCGTTGGCTTGCGTTGGCTAAGGCATGGGCACGACGCCACATCCACAGCAAGAAAAATGCACGACGGTGCCCCTCATGGCTAAGCGGTGCGCCTTAGGCCACACGACGACCGTTGCCTTGCGTTGGCTAAGGCAACGGCAAGAAAAACGCACGACAGTGCCCCTCATGGCTAGGTGGTAGGCCTTAGGCCACACGACGGCCATTGCCTTGCGTTGGCTAAGGCAAGGGCATGATGCCACACCGACGGCAAGAAAAACGCCCGACGGTGCCCCTCATGGCTAGGCGGTAGGCCTTAGGCCACACGACGGCCGTTGCCTTGCGTTGGCTAAGGCAAGGGCACAATGCCACACCGACGGCAAGATAAACGCACGACGGTGCCCCTCATGGCTAAGCGGTGGGCCTTAGGCCGCACGACGGCCGTTGCCCTGCGTTGGCTAAGGCATAGGCACGATGGCCACACCGACGGCAAGAAGAACGGCCGACGGTGCCCCTCATGGCTAGGCGGTTGCCCTTAGGCCGCACGATGGCCATTGCCCTGCGTTGGCTAAAGCACGGGCACGATGCTAGGCGTTTGGCCTTAGGCCGCACGACGGCCGTTGCCTAGCGTTGGCTAAGGCATGGGCACGATGCCACACCGACGGCAAATAAAACGCACGACGGTGCCCCTCATGGCTAGGCGGTGGGCCTTAGGCCGCACGACGGCCGTTGCCCTGCGTTGGCTAAGGCATGGGCACGGCGGCCACACCGACGGCAAGAAAAACGCACGACGGTGCCCCTCATGGCCAGGCGGTCGGCCATAGGCCGCATGACGGCCGTTGCCTTGCGTTGGCTAAGGCATGGGCACGATTCCACACCGATGGCAAGAAAAACACACGACGGTGCCCCTCGTGGCTAGGCGGTTGCCCTTAGGCCGCACGATGGCCATTGCCCTGCGTTGGCTAAAGCACGGGCACGATGCTAGGCGTTTGGCCTTAGGCCGCACGACGGCCGTTGCCTAGCGTTGGCTAAGGCATGGGCACGATGCCACACCGACGGCAAATAAAACGCACGACGGTGCCCCTCATGGCTAGGCGGTGGGCCTTAGGCCGCACGACGGCCGTTGCCCTGCATTGGCTTAAGCATGGGCACGACGGCCTCACCGATGGCAAGGAAAACGCACGACTGCCGTGGGGTTTTGTTCCCAAGGCAACGGGTAAACCTCTGTAGCCATGCTGGAAAAACGCACGACGGTGCCCCTCATGGCGGCCTTAGGCCGCATGACGGCCGTTGCCCGGCGTTGGCTAAGGCGTGGGCACGACGGCCACACCGACGACAAGAAAAATGCACGACGGTGCCCCTCACGGCTTGGCGGTGGGCCTTAGGACGGACGACGGCCGTTGCCTTGCATTGGCTAAGGCATGGGCACGACGGCCTCACCGACGGCAAGAAAAAAGCACAACTGCCGTGGGGTTTTGCTCCCAAGGCCACGGGTAAACCTCTGTAGCCATGCTGGGAAAATGCACGACGGTGCCCCTCACGGCTAGGAGGTGGGCAATAGGCCGCACGACGGCCGTTGCCCTGCGTTGGCCAAGGCGTGGGCACGACGGCCACACCGACGGCAAGGAAAATGCACTACGGTGCCCCTCATGGCTAGGCGGTTGGCCTTAGGCCGCACGATGGCCGTTGGCTTGCGTTGGTTAAGGCATCGGCACGATGGCTCACCGACGGCAAGAAAAACGCACGACGGTGCCCCTCATGGCTAGGCGGTTGACCTTAGGCCACACGACGGCCGTTGCCTTGCGTTGGCTAAGGCATGGGCACGACGCCACACCCACGGCAAGAAAAATGCACGACGGTGCCCCTCGTGGCTAGGCGGTTGGCCTTGGGCCGCATGACGGCCGTTGCCTTGTGTTGGCAAAGGCATGGCCACGATGCCACACCGATGGCAAGACAAACACACGACGGTGCCCC
>NC_092331.1:9010998-9013498 GCF_036785885.1 Coffea arabica | reverse complement strand
AACTAAAAAACTCAAACCGTTAGTAGACCCACACCCTTTTCGTCTCACAAATATAGCCACCAATAGATGGCAATTTAGTGTGTATTTAACACACCTACACATGGGTGCTTGAAACAAATATAAAACAAATTTCCAAGATTGAATTGAACAAAAATAAAAACAATAAAAACAATAAAAAATAATAAAAATTTTCCAAGATTGAATTGAACAAAAATAAAAACAAAAAAAATAAAAAAAAATAAAAAATTTCCAAGATTGAATTGAACAAAAATAAAAACAAAAAAATAATAAAAAATAATAAAAAATACAAAAATATAGTTTAATTAAAAAAAAAAGCAATTTATGAATTTCAAAGACATACGGCGGTGGACATTAACGAGACTCAACATGTATGCTTAAAAAGATAAAAATAAGCGAAAACAAGGCTAGGCGGTGAGCCTTAGGCCGCATGACGGAGCATTGGCACGACACTACACCGACGACGTGAAAAACGCACGACGGTGCCCATCATGGCAAGGCGATAGGCCTTAGGCCGCACGACGGCCGTTGGCTTGCGTTGGCTAAGGCATGGGCACGACGCCACATCCACAGCAAGAAAAATGCACGACGGTGCCCCTCATGGCTAAGCGGTGCGCCTTAGGCCACACGACGACCGTTGCCTTGCGTTGGCTAAGGCAACGGCAAGAAAAACGCACGACAGTGCCCCTCATGGCTAGGTGGTAGGCCTTAGGCCACACGACGGCCATTGCCTTGCGTTGGCTAAGGCAAGGGCATGATGCCACACCGACGGCAAGAAAAACGCCCGACGGTGCCCCTCATGGCTAGGCGGTAGGCCTTAGGCCACACGACGGCCGTTGCCTTGCGTTGGCTAAGGCAAGGGCACAATGCCACACCGACGGCAAGATAAACGCACGACGGTGCCCCTCATGGCTAAGCGGTGGGCCTTAGGCCGCACGACGGCCGTTGCCCTGCGTTGGCTAAGGCATAGGCACGATGGCCACACCGACGGCAAGAAGAACGGCCGACGGTGCCCCTCATGGCTAGGCGGTTGCCCTTAGGCCGCACGATGGCCATTGCCCTGCGTTGGCTAAAGCACGGGCACGATGCTAGGCGTTTGGCCTTAGGCCGCACGACGGCCGTTGCCTAGCGTTGGCTAAGGCATGGGCACGATGCCACACCGACGGCAAATAAAACGCACGACGGTGCCCCTCATGGCTAGGCGGTGGGCCTTAGGCCGCACGACGGCCGTTGCCCTGCGTTGGCTAAGGCATGGGCACGGCGGCCACACCGACGGCAAGAAAAACGCACGACGGTGCCCCTCATGGCCAGGCGGTCGGCCATAGGCCGCATGACGGCCGTTGCCTTGCGTTGGCTAAGGCATGGGCACGATTCCACACCGATGGCAAGAAAAACACACGACGGTGCCCCTCGTGGCTAGGCGGTTGCCCTTAGGCCGCACGATGGCCATTGCCCTGCGTTGGCTAAAGCACGGGCACGATGCTAGGCGTTTGGCCTTAGGCCGCACGACGGCCGTTGCCTAGCGTTGGCTAAGGCATGGGCACGATGCCACACCGACGGCAAATAAAACGCACGACGGTGCCCCTCATGGCTAGGCGGTGGGCCTTAGGCCGCACGACGGCCGTTGCCCTGCATTGGCTTAAGCATGGGCACGACGGCCTCACCGATGGCAAGGAAAACGCACGACTGCCGTGGGGTTTTGTTCCCAAGGCAACGGGTAAACCTCTGTAGCCATGCTGGAAAAACGCACGACGGTGCCCCTCATGGCGGCCTTAGGCCGCATGACGGCCGTTGCCCGGCGTTGGCTAAGGCGTGGGCACGACGGCCACACCGACGACAAGAAAAATGCACGACGGTGCCCCTCACGGCTTGGCGGTGGGCCTTAGGACGGACGACGGCCGTTGCCTTGCATTGGCTAAGGCATGGGCACGACGGCCTCACCGACGGCAAGAAAAAAGCACAACTGCCGTGGGGTTTTGCTCCCAAGGCCACGGGTAAACCTCTGTAGCCATGCTGGGAAAATGCACGACGGTGCCCCTCACGGCTAGGAGGTGGGCAATAGGCCGCACGACGGCCGTTGCCCTGCGTTGGCCAAGGCGTGGGCACGACGGCCACACCGACGGCAAGGAAAATGCACTACGGTGCCCCTCATGGCTAGGCGGTTGGCCTTAGGCCGCACGATGGCCGTTGGCTTGCGTTGGTTAAGGCATCGGCACGATGGCTCACCGACGGCAAGAAAAACGCACGACGGTGCCCCTCATGGCTAGGCGGTTGACCTTAGGCCACACGACGGCCGTTGCCTTGCGTTGGCTAAGGCATGGGCACGACGCCACACCCACGGCAAGAAAAATGCACGACGGTGCCCCTCGTGGCTAGGCGGTTGGCCTTGGGCCGCATGACGGCCGTTGCCTTGTGTTGGCAAAGGCATGGCCACGATGCCACACCGATGGCAAGACAAACACACGACGGTGCCCCTCGTGGC
>NC_092331.1:8953498-8955998 GCF_036785885.1 Coffea arabica | reverse complement strand
AGCAACGGCCGTCGTGCGGCCTAAGGCCCACCGCCTAGCCACGAGGGGCACCGTCGTGTGTTTGTCTTGCCATCGGTGTGGCATCGTGGCCATGCCTTTGCCAACACAAGGCAACGGCCGTCATGCGGCCCAAGGCCAACCGCCTAGCCACGAGGGGCACCGTCGTGCATTTTTCTTGCCGTGGGTGTGGCGTCGTGCCCATGCCTTAGCCAACGCAAGGCAACGGCCGTCGTGTGGCCTAAGGTCAACCGCCTAGCCATGAGGGGCACCGTCGTGCGTTTTTCTTGCCGTCGGTGAGCCATCGTGCCGATGCCTTAACCAACGCAAGCCAACGGCCATCGTGCGGCCTAAGGCCAACCGCCTAGCCATGAGGGGCACCGTAGTGCATTTTCCTTGCCGTCGGTGTGGCCGTCGTGCCCACGCCTTGGCCAACGCAGGGCAACGGCCGTCGTGCGGCCTATTGCCCACCTCCTAGCCGTGAGGGGCACCGTCGTGCATTTTCCCAGCATGGCTACAGAGGTTTACCCGTGGCCTTGGGAGCAAAACCCCACGGCAGTTGTGCTTTTTTCTTGCCGTCGGTGAGGCCGTCGTGCCCATGCCTTAGCCAATGCAAGGCAACGGCCGTCGTCCGTCCTAAGGCCCACCGCCAAGCCGTGAGGGGCACCGTCGTGCATTTTTCTTGTCGTCGGTGTGGCCGTCGTGCCCACGCCTTAGCCAACGCCGGGCAACGGCCGTCATGCGGCCTAAGGCCGCCATGAGGGGCACCGTCGTGCGTTTTTCCAGCATGGCTACAGAGGTTTACCCGTTGCCTTGGGAACAAAACCCCACGGCAGTCGTGCGTTTTCCTTGCCATCGGTGAGGCCGTCGTGCCCATGCTTAAGCCAATGCAGGGCAACGGCCGTCGTGCGGCCTAAGGCCCACCGCCTAGCCATGAGGGGCACCGTCGTGCGTTTTATTTGCCGTCGGTGTGGCATCGTGCCCATGCCTTAGCCAACGCTAGGCAACGGCCGTCGTGCGGCCTAAGGCCAAACGCCTAGCATCGTGCCCGTGCTTTAGCCAACGCAGGGCAATGGCCATCGTGCGGCCTAAGGGCAACCGCCTAGCCACGAGGGGCACCGTCGTGTGTTTTTCTTGCCATCGGTGTGGAATCGTGCCCATGCCTTAGCCAACGCAAGGCAACGGCCGTCATGCGGCCTATGGCCGACCGCCTGGCCATGAGGGGCACCGTCGTGCGTTTTTCTTGCCGTCGGTGTGGCCGCCGTGCCCATGCCTTAGCCAACGCAGGGCAACGGCCGTCGTGCGGCCTAAGGCCCACCGCCTAGCCATGAGGGGCACCGTCGTGCGTTTTATTTGCCGTCGGTGTGGCATCGTGCCCATGCCTTAGCCAACGCTAGGCAACGGCCGTCGTGCGGCCTAAGGCCAAACGCCTAGCATCGTGCCCGTGCTTTAGCCAACGCAGGGCAATGGCCATCGTGCGGCCTAAGGGCAACCGCCTAGCCATGAGGGGCACCGTCGGCCGTTCTTCTTGCCGTCGGTGTGGCCATCGTGCCTATGCCTTAGCCAACGCAGGGCAACGGCCGTCGTGCGGCCTAAGGCCCACCGCTTAGCCATGAGGGGCACCGTCGTGCGTTTATCTTGCCGTCGGTGTGGCATTGTGCCCTTGCCTTAGCCAACGCAAGGCAACGGCCGTCGTGTGGCCTAAGGCCTACCGCCTAGCCATGAGGGGCACCGTCGGGCGTTTTTCTTGCCGTCGGTGTGGCATCATGCCCTTGCCTTAGCCAACGCAAGGCAATGGCCGTCGTGTGGCCTAAGGCCTACCACCTAGCCATGAGGGGCACTGTCGTGCGTTTTTCTTGCCGTTGCCTTAGCCAACGCAAGGCAACGGTCGTCGTGTGGCCTAAGGCGCACCGCTTAGCCATGAGGGGCACCGTCGTGCATTTTTCTTGCTGTGGATGTGGCGTCGTGCCCATGCCTTAGCCAACGCAAGCCAACGGCCGTCGTGCGGCCTAAGGCCTATCGCCTTGCCATGATGGGCACCGTCGTGCGTTTTTCACGTCGTCGGTGTAGTGTCGTGCCAATGCTCCGTCATGCGGCCTAAGGCTCACCGCCTAGCCTTGTTTTCGCTTATTTTTATCTTTTTAAGCATACATGTTGAGTCTCGTTAATGTCCACCGCCGTATGTCTTTGAAATTCATAAATTGCTTTTTTTTTTAATTAAACTATATTTTTGTATTTTTTATTATTTTTTATTATTTTTTTGTTTTTATTTTTGTTCAATTCAATCTTGGAAATTTTTTATTTTTTTTTATTTTTTTTGTTTTTATTTTTGTTCAATTCAATCTTGGAAAATTTTTATTATTTTTTATTGTTTTTATTGTTTTTATTTTTGTTCAATTCAATCTTGGAAATTTGTTTTATATTTGTTTCAAGCACCCATGTGTAGGTGTGTTAAATACACACTAAATTGCCATCTATTGGTGGCTATATTTGTGAGACGAAA
>NC_092331.1:8908498-8910998 GCF_036785885.1 Coffea arabica | reverse complement strand
CTTAGGCCACACGACGACCGTTGCCTTGCGTTGGCTAAGGCAACGGCAAGAAAAACGCACGACAGTGCCCCTCATGGCTAGGTGGTAGGCCTTAGGCCACACGACGGCCATTGCCTTGCGTTGGCTAAGGCAAGGGCATGATGCCACACCGACGGCAAGAAAAACGCCCGACGGTGCCCCTCATGGCTAGGCGGTAGGCCTTAGGCCACACGACGGCCGTTGCCTTGCGTTGGCTAAGGCAAGGGCACAATGCCACACCGACGGCAAGATAAACGCACGACGGTGCCCCTCATGGCTAAGCGGTGGGCCTTAGGCCGCACGACGGCCGTTGCCCTGCGTTGGCTAAGGCATAGGCACGATGGCCACACCGACGGCAAGAAGAACGGCCGACGGTGCCCCTCATGGCTAGGCGGTTGCCCTTAGGCCGCACGATGGCCATTGCCCTGCGTTGGCTAAAGCACGGGCACGATGCTAGGCGTTTGGCCTTAGGCCGCACGACGGCCGTTGCCTAGCGTTGGCTAAGGCATGGGCACGATGCCACACCGACGGCAAATAAAACGCACGACGGTGCCCCTCATGGCTAGGCGGTGGGCCTTAGGCCGCACGACGGCCGTTGCCCTGCGTTGGCTAAGGCATGGGCACGGCGGCCACACCGACGGCAAGAAAAACGCACGACGGTGCCCCTCATGGCCAGGCGGTCGGCCATAGGCCGCATGACGGCCGTTGCCTTGCGTTGGCTAAGGCATGGGCACGATTCCACACCGATGGCAAGAAAAACACACGACGGTGCCCCTCGTGGCTAGGCGGTTGCCCTTAGGCCGCACGATGGCCATTGCCCTGCGTTGGCTAAAGCACGGGCACGATGCTAGGCGTTTGGCCTTAGGCCGCACGACGGCCGTTGCCTAGCGTTGGCTAAGGCATGGGCACGATGCCACACCGACGGCAAATAAAACGCACGACGGTGCCCCTCATGGCTAGGCGGTGGGCCTTAGGCCGCACGACGGCCGTTGCCCTGCATTGGCTTAAGCATGGGCACGACGGCCTCACCGATGGCAAGGAAAACGCACGACTGCCGTGGGGTTTTGTTCCCAAGGCAACGGGTAAACCTCTGTAGCCATGCTGGAAAAACGCACGACGGTGCCCCTCATGGCGGCCTTAGGCCGCATGACGGCCGTTGCCCGGCGTTGGCTAAGGCGTGGGCACGACGGCCACACCGACGACAAGAAAAATGCACGACGGTGCCCCTCACGGCTTGGCGGTGGGCCTTAGGACGGACGACGGCCGTTGCCTTGCATTGGCTAAGGCATGGGCACGACGGCCTCACCGACGGCAAGAAAAAAGCACAACTGCCGTGGGGTTTTGCTCCCAAGGCCACGGGTAAACCTCTGTAGCCATGCTGGGAAAATGCACGACGGTGCCCCTCACGGCTAGGAGGTGGGCAATAGGCCGCACGACGGCCGTTGCCCTGCGTTGGCCAAGGCGTGGGCACGACGGCCACACCGACGGCAAGGAAAATGCACTACGGTGCCCCTCATGGCTAGGCGGTTGGCCTTAGGCCGCACGATGGCCGTTGGCTTGCGTTGGTTAAGGCATCGGCACGATGGCTCACCGACGGCAAGAAAAACGCACGACGGTGCCCCTCATGGCTAGGCGGTTGACCTTAGGCCACACGACGGCCGTTGCCTTGCGTTGGCTAAGGCATGGGCACGACGCCACACCCACGGCAAGAAAAATGCACGACGGTGCCCCTCGTGGCTAGGCGGTTGGCCTTGGGCCGCATGACGGCCGTTGCCTTGTGTTGGCAAAGGCATGGCCACGATGCCACACCGATGGCAAGACAAACACACGACGGTGCCCCTCGTGGCTAGGCGGTGGGCCTTAGGCCGCACGACGGCCGTTGCTTGCATTGGCTAAGGCATGGGCACGACGCCACACCGATGGCAAGGAAAACGCACGACGGTGCCACTCATGGCTAGGCGGTGGACCTTAGGCCGCACGACGGCCGTTGCCTTGCATTGGCTAAGGCATGGGCACGACGGCCGCACCGACGGCAAGAAAAACGCACGACTGCCGTGGGGTTTTGTTCCCAAGGCCACGGGTAAACCTCTGGAGCCATGCTGGAAAAACGCACGACGGTGCCCCTCACGGCTAGGCGGTGGGCCTTAGGCCGCACGACGGCCGTTGCCCTGCGTTGGCCAAGGCTTGGGCACGACGGCCACACCGACGGCAAGGAAAATGCACGACGGTGCCCCTCATGGCTAGGCAGTTGGCCTTAGGCCGCACGACGGGCGTGGGCTTGCGTTGGTTAAGGCATCGGCACGATGGCACACCGACGGCAAGAAAAACGCACGACGGTGCCCCTCGTGGCTAGGCGGTGGGCCTTAGCCCGCACAACGGCCGTTGCCTTGTGTTGGCTGAGGCATGGGCACGATGCCCGCCAATCAGCTTCCTTGCGCCTTACGGGTTTACTCGCCCGTTGACTCGCACACATGTCAGACTC
>NC_092331.1:8880998-8885998 GCF_036785885.1 Coffea arabica | reverse complement strand
TAAATAAATAAATGGATAAGAGGAAAATGCTTGAATTGACGCTTAAAATGAATTTCGGTCTACAAAACCCACACTGCTTCGCAGGACGGGGTAGTTTAAAAGAATAAAGCGAAAGGAACATGGCGGGTGCGATCATACCAGCACTAATGCACCGGATCCCATCAGAACTCCGAAGTTAAGCGTGCTTGGGCGAGAGTAGTACTAGGTTGGGTGACCCCCTGGGAAGTCCTCGTGTTGCACCCCTCTCTTTTTTGTTTCGAAATCCAAATTTCCTATTCGTTCTTTATCCTGTAGTAATTTAGCTCCGTCGGAACGATTGCTTAATAGTTTGCTTCTTGTCGAAGCGTGAAGGAGGATCTGAAGGCGCGAGACAAATCAGGAACGGTACGGCTCGATCAAAGCCCGGATCGTCGCTCAAATTTGTCGGCGCAAATGTATCACCGCAACTAGGGGTGGCAATTTTCGACACGACCTGAAAACACGACACGAACCTAACACGAAATTAATGGGTTTGGGTTGAGGTTTCGGGAATTCGGGTCAGAATCGGGTTGGACCCGATGAACCCGAAAAGAAAACCGGTCGATTTCGGGTCAACCCGTGGTGACCTGATATGACCCGATATGACCCGTTTACGAATTAAAAATAATTTAATAAACATAAAAATAATTTTATCTAACTAAACTAAGTTATTCTTTTTTTCAAAGGCATTAATTACTTAATCCTAAACGAATTTATTTAATTTGTGTGAAGTTGAAATTATTATACTTGGACAAATAATATATTATATTATTTTTCACTTTTGTATTGTTTTAATTTATTTTATATTTTGCTTGGGATAAAACACTTTTACGGTGTTTAATTTATTTTAGATTTGATTTGGAATCATTTATTTAAATTTTTATTACTTGATTATGTAATTAGTTTTGTGAGAAATTGATTTTATTAGAAATTACAGTGATAAATTAATAAATTAAAATTAAGTTTCGGGTCATTTCGGGTCGACCCGCCGCCCCGTAAACCTGAAATTTTCGGGTTCGGGTCAGCATACCTGACCCGTCACGGGTTGGCGGGTCGGGGTTCGGGTCAACAGATTTTCTGGCGGGTCTGTTGACCCGAACCCGACCCGCCAACCTGATTTGGACCCGAATTGCCACCCCTAACTGCAAGCGTGAAGGATTGATTTCATGATAATTTAGAGTTGCGGGATGAGGGAAAAAAACAGGGTGCAAATCAATAACAAAAAAAAATATAAAGTAAATAAATAAATGGATAAGAGGAAAATGCTTGAATTGACGCTTAAAATGAATTTCGGTCTACAAAACCCACACTGCTTCGCAGGACGGGGTAGTTTAAAAGAATAAAGCGAAAGGAACATGGCGGGTGCGATCATACCAGCACTAATGCACCGGATCCCATCAGAACTCCGAAGTTAAGCGTGCTTGGGCGAGAGTAGTACTAGGTTGGGTGACCCCCTGGGAAGTCCTCGTGTTGCACCCCTCTCTTTTTTGTTTCGAAATCCAAATTTCCTATTCGTTCTTTATCCTGTAGTAATTTAGCTCCGTCGGAACGATTGCTTAATAGTTTGCTTCTTGTCGAAGCGTGAAGGAGGATCTGAAGGCGCGAGACAAATCAGGAACGGTACGGCTCGATCAAAGCCCGGATCGTCGCTCAAATTTGTCGGCGCAAATGTATCACCGCAACTAGGGGTGGCAATTTTCGACACGACCTGAAAACACGACACGAACCTAACACGAAATTAATGGGTTTGGGTTGAGGTTTCGGGAATTCGGGTCAGAATCGGGTTGGACCCGATGAACCCGAAAAGAAAACCGGTCGATTTCGGGTCAACCCGTGGTGACCTGATATGACCCGATATGACCCGTTTACGAATTAAAAATAATTTAATAAACATAAAAATAATTTTATCTAACTAAACTAAGTTATTCTTTTTTTCAAAGGCATTAATTACTTAATCCTAAACGAATTTATTTAATTTGTGTGAAGTTGAAATTATTATACTTGGACAAATAATATATTATATTATTTTTCACTTTTGTATTGTTTTAATTTATTTTATATTTTGCTTGGGATAAAACACTTTTACGGTGTTTAATTTATTTTAGATTTGATTTGGAATCATTTATTTAAATTTTTATTACTTGATTATGTAATTAGTTTTGTGAGAAATTGATTTTATTAGAAATTACAGTGATAAATTAATAAATTAAAATTAAGTTTCGGGTCATTTCGGGTCGACCCGCCGCCCCGTAAACCTGAAATTTTCGGGTTCGGGTCAGCATACCTGACCCGTCACGGGTTGGCGGGTCGGGGTTCGGGTCAACAGATTTTCTGGCGGGTCTGTTGACCCGAACCCGACCCGTCAACCTGATTTGGACCCGAATTGCCACCCCTAACTGCAAGCGTGAAGGATTGATTTCGTGATAATTTAGAGTTGCGGGATGAGGGAAAAAAACAGGGTGCAAATCAATAACAAAAAAAAATATAAAGTAAATAAATAAAAGGATAAGAGGAAAATGCTTGAATTGACGCTTAAAATGAATTTCGGTCTAGAAAAGCCACACTGCTTCGCAGGACGGGGTAGTTTAAAAGAATAAAGCGAAAGGAAAATGGCGGGTGCGATCATACCAGCACTAATGCACCGGATCCCATCAGAACTCCGAAGTTAAGCGTGCTTGGGCGAGAGTAGTACTAGGATGGGTGACCCCCTGGGAAGTCCTCGTGTTGCACCCCTCTCTTTTTTGTTTCGAAATCCAAATTTCCTATTCGTTCTTTATCCTGTAGTAATTTAGCTCCGTCGGAACGATTGCTTAATATTTTGCTTCTTGTCGAAGCGTGAAGGAGGATCTGAAGGCGCGAGACAAATCAGGAACGGTACGGCTCGATCAAAGCCCGGATCGTCGCTCAAATTTGTCGGCGCAAATGTATCACCGCAACTAGGGGTGGCAATTTTCGACACGACCTGAAAACACGACACGAACCTAACACGAAATTAATGGGTTTGGGTTGAGGTTTCGGGAATTCGGGTCAGAATCGGGTTGGACCCGATGAACCCGAAAAGAAAACCGGTCGATTTCGGGTCAACCCGTGGTGACCTGATATGACCCGTTTACGAATTAAAAATAATTTAATAAACATAAAAATAATTTTATCTAACTAAACTAAGTTATTCTTTTTTTCAAAGGCATTAATTACTTAATCCTAAACGAATTTATTTAATTTGTGTGAAGTTGAAATTATTATACTTGGACAAATAATATATTATATTATTTTTCACTTTTGTATTGTTTTAATTTATTTTATATGTTGCTTGGGATAAAACACTTTTACGGTGTTTAATTTATTTTAGATTTGATTTGGAATCATTTATTTAAATTTTTATTACTTGATTATGTAATTAGTTTTGTGAGAAATTGATTTTATTAGAAATTACAGTGATAAATTAATAAATTAAAATTAAGTTTCGGGTCATTTCGGGTCGACCCGCCGCCCCGTAAACCTGAAATTTTCGGGTTCGGGTCAGCATACCTGACCCGTCACGGGTTGGCGGGTCGGGGTTCGGGTCAACAGATTTTCTGGCGGGTCTGTTGACCCGAACCCGACCCGCCAACCTGATTTGGACCCGAATTGCCACCCCTAACTGCAAGCGTGAAGGATTGATTTCATGATAATTTAGAGTTGCGGGATGAGGGAAAAAAACAGGGTGCAAATCAATAACAAAAAAAAATATAAAGTAAATAAATAAAAGGATAAGAGGAAAATGCTTGAATTGACGCTTAAAATGAATTTCGGTCTAGAAAAGCCACACTGCTTCGCAGGACGGGGTAGTTTAAAAGAATAAAGCGAAAGGAACATGGCGGGTGCGATCATACCAGCACTAATGCACCGGATCCCATCAGAACTCCGAAGTTAAGCGTGCTTGGGCGAGAGTAGTACTAGGATGGGTGACCCCCTGGGAAGTCCTCGTGTTGCACCCCTCTCTTTTTTGTTTCGAAATCCAAATTTCCTATTCGTTCTTTATCCTGTAGTAATTTAGCTCCGTCGGAACGATTGCTTAATATTTTGCTTCTTGTCGAAGCGTGAAGGAGGATCTGAAGGCGCGAGACAAATCAGGAACGGTACGGCTCGATCAAAGCCCGGATCGTCGCTCAAATTTGTCGGCGCAAATGTATCACCGCAACTAGGGGTGGCAATTTTCGACACGACCTGAAAACACGACACGAACCTAACACGAAATTAATGGGTTTGGGTTGAGGTTTCGGGAATTCGGGTCAGAATCGGGTTGGACCCGATGAACCCGAAAAGAAAACCGGTCGATTTCGGGTCAACCCGTGGTGACCTGATATGACCCGATATGACCCGTTTACGAATTAAAAATAATTTAATAAACATAAAAATAATTTTATCTAACTAAACTAAGTTATTCTTTTTTTCAAAGGCATTAATTACTTAATCCTAAACGAATTTATTTAATTTGTGTGAAGTTGAAATTATTATACTTGGACAAATAATATATTATATTATTTTTCACTTTTGTATTGTTTTAATTTATTTTATATTTTGCTTGGGATAAAACACTTTTACGGTGTTTAATTTATTTTAGATTTGATTTGGAATCATTTATTTAAATTTTTATTACTTGATTATGTAATTAGTTTTGTGAGAAATTGATTTTATTAGAAATTACAGTGATAAATTAATAAATTAAAATTAAGTTTCGGGTCATTTCGGGTCGACCCGCCGCCCCGTAAACCTGAAATTTTCGGGTTCGGGTCAGCATACCTGACCCGTCACGGGTTGGCGGGTCGGGGTTCGGGTCAACAGATTTTCTGGCGGGTCTGTTGACCCGAACCCGACCCGCCAACCTGATTTGGACCCGAATTGCCACCCCTAACTGCAAGCGTGAAGGATTGATTTCGTGATAATTTAGAGTTGCGGGATGAGGGAAAAAAACAGGGTGCAAATCAATAACAAAAAAAAAT
>NC_092331.1:8705998-8708498 GCF_036785885.1 Coffea arabica | reverse complement strand
CCTTGCCTTAGCCAACGCAAGGCAATGGCCGTCGTGTGGCCTAAGGCCTACCACCTAGCCATGAGGGGCACTGTCGTGCGTTTTTCTTGCCGTTGCCTTAGCCAACGCAAGGCAACGGTCGTCGTGTGGCCTAAGGCGCACCGCTTAGCCATGAGGGGCACCGTCGTGCATTTTTCTTGCTGTGGATGTGGCGTCGTGCCCATGCCTTAGCCAACGCAAGCCAACGGCCGTCGTGCGGCCTAAGGCCTATCGCCTTGCCATGATGGGCACCGTCGTGCGTTTTTCACGTCGTCGGTGTAGTGTCGTGCCAATGCTCCGTCATGCGGCCTAAGGCTCACCGCCTAGCCTTGTTTTCGCTTATTTTTATCTTTTTAAGCATACATGTTGAGTCTCGTTAATGTCCACCGCCGTATGTCTTTGAAATTCATAAATTGCTTTTTTTTTTAATTAAACTATATTTTTGTATTTTTTATTATTTTTTATTATTTTTTTGTTTTTATTTTTGTTCAATTCAATCTTGGAAATTTTTTATTTTTTTTTATTTTTTTTGTTTTTATTTTTGTTCAATTCAATCTTGGAAAATTTTTATTATTTTTTATTGTTTTTATTGTTTTTATTTTTGTTCAATTCAATCTTGGAAATTTGTTTTATATTTGTTTCAAGCACCCATGTGTAGGTGTGTTAAATACACACTAAATTGCCATCTATTGGTGGCTATATTTGTGAGACGAAAAGGGTGTGGGTCTACTAACGGTTTGAGTTTTTTAGTTTCAAGACTATCAGGGAGAGTTGAGATGCTTGACCTGTCAAGGCCATAGGAAGGCCGTCGGTACTAGAAACACGTTAGACATCATCGTTGGGCATGTAAGGGCACTTAAATTCTTTCTTTGCCTCAAAATTTCAAGAGTCGGTCGGTTGAGCGGGCGTCGTGCACGGCGGTCGTTCGTTTACGTCATTTTTGTGTGTGCTGCGTGCCTTACGTTGCATGATCTTGGCATCCAAGCTGGCATCGGTGACCGATTGGGGTTGTCGATGCACGGCGTGGGTGCTCAGACGGTGCAGTTCGTGACGGCGCGTGGGTAGCGGTGGGCATGTTTGGGCTGGTCGGATCCCCGCTGGTGCGGTGACGTCTTCCTTCACATTCCCCTTCAATCGTTGGCGCAAGAGCAGCATCGTTAGCCTTGGCCGCCCACGGGTTTCCTGTGTTGCATACCTATTAGAAGGAATTCGGATGCCACAACATTCAACGTTCTCCCAACGCCGTCCCGCCCGGTCGGGCTGCGGCGGCGTCGGGGAACCGCAAAGGCGAGGCCGTGTTCCGAGTCGCAGCCAAGCGATGCGTCTCGGCCCACGAACTGTAGCCCGAGCTCTTGGACGCGGAACACCGGGAGGGCAGGAGATCGTCGATCTCTATTTGCCTGAACTTGGCGTCAATCGCCCGCATCGAACGACTGCCATCGTCGCCTCGAGACGTCACGTCTCCTTCGAGCTCGTTGACCTCGTGCGACGTCGGCGTCGGTGAGGAATGCTACCTGGTTGATCCTGCCAGTAGTCATATGCTTGTCTCAAAGATTAAGCCATGCATGTGTAAGTATGAACTAATTCAGACTGTGAAACTGCGAATGGCTCATTAAATCAGTTATAGTTTGGGGCACCGTCGGGCGTTTTTCTTGCCGTCGGTGTGGCATCATGCCCTTGCCTTAGCCAACGCAAGGCAATGGCCGTCGTGTGGCCTAAGGCCTACCACCTAGCCATGAGGGGCACTGTCGTGCGTTTTTCTTGCCGTTGCCTTAGCCAACGCAAGGCAACGGTCGTCGTGTGGCCTAAGGCGCACCGCTTAGCCATGAGGGGCACCGTCGTGCATTTTTCTTGCTGTGGATGTGGCGTCGTGCCCATGCCTTAGCCAACGCAAGCCAACGGCCGTCGTGCGGCCTAAGGCCTATCGCCTTGCCATGATGGGCACCGTCGTGCGTTTTTCACGTCGTCGGTGTAGTGTCGTGCCAATGCTCCGTCATGCGGCCTAAGGCTCACCGCCTAGCCTTGTTTTCGCTTATTTTTATCTTTTTAAGCATACATGTTGAGTCTCGTTAATGTCCACCGCCGTATGTCTTTGAAATTCATAAATTGCTTTTTTTTTTAATTAAACTATATTTTTGTATTTTTTATTATTTTTTATTATTTTTTTGTTTTTATTTTTGTTCAATTCAATCTTGGAAATTTTTTATTTTTTTTTATTTTTTTTGTTTTTATTTTTGTTCAATTCAATCTTGGAAAATTTTTATTATTTTTTATTGTTTTTATTGTTTTTATTTTTGTTCAATTCAATCTTGGAAATTTGTTTTATATTTGTTTCAAGCACCCATGTGTAGGTGTGTTAAATACACACTAAATTGCCATCTATTGGTGGCTATATTTGTGAGACGAAAAGGGTGTGGGTCTACTAACGGTTTGAGTTTTTTAGTTTCAAGACTATCAGGGAGAGTTGAGATGCTTGACCTGT
>NC_092331.1:8170998-8173498 GCF_036785885.1 Coffea arabica | reverse complement strand
AAAATAAAAACAATAAAAACAATAAAAAATAATAAAAATTTTCCAAGATTGAATTGAACAAAAATAAAAACAAAAAAAATAAAAAAAAATAAAAAATTTCCAAGATTGAATTGAACAATTTCAAAGACATACGGCGGTGGACATTAACGAGACTCAACATGTATGCTTAAAAAGATAAAAATAAGCGAAAACAAGGCTAGGCGGTGAGCCTTAGGCCGCATGACGGAGCATTGGCACGACACTACACCGACGACGTGAAAAACGCACGACGGTGCCCATCATGGCAAGGCGATAGGCCTTAGGCCGCACGACGGCCGTTGGCTTGCGTTGGCTAAGGCATGGGCACGACGCCACATCCACAGCAAGAAAAATGCACGACGGTGCCCCTCATGGCTAAGCGGTGCGCCTTAGGCCACACGACGACCGTTGCCTTGCGTTGGCTAAGGCAACGGCAAGAAAAACGCACGACAGTGCCCCTCATGGCTAGGTGGTAGGCCTTAGGCCACACGACGGCCATTGCCTTGCGTTGGCTAAGGCAAGGGCATGATGCCACACCGACGGCAAGAAAAACGCCCGACGGTGCCCCTCATGGCTAGGCGGTAGGCCTTAGGCCACACGACGGCCGTTGCCTTGCGTTGGCTAAGGCAAGGGCACAATGCCACACCGACGGCAAGATAAACGCACGACGGTGCCCCTCATGGCTAAGCGGTGGGCCTTAGGCCGCACGACGGCCGTTGCCCTGCGTTGGCTAAGGCATAGGCACGATGGCCACACCGACGGCAAGAAGAACGGCCGACGGTGCCCCTCATGGCTAGGCGGTTGCCCTTAGGCCGCACGATGGCCATTGCCCTGCGTTGGCTAAAGCACGGGCACGATGCTAGGCGTTTGGCCTTAGGCCGCACGACGGCCGTTGCCTAGCGTTGGCTAAGGCATGGGCACGATGCCACACCGACGGCAAATAAAACGCACGACGGTGCCCCTCATGGCTAGGCGGTGGGCCTTAGGCCGCACGACGGCCGTTGCCCTGCGTTGGCCAAGGCTTGGGCACGACGGCCACACCGACGGCAAGGAAAATGCACGACGGTGCCCCTCATGGCTAGGCAGTTGGCCTTAGGCCGCACGACGGGCGTGGGCTTGCGTTGGTTAAGGCATCGGCACGATGGCACACCGACGGCAAGAAAAACGCACGACGGTGCCCCTCGTGGCTAGGCGGTGGGCCTTAGCCCGCACAACGGCCGTTGCCTTGTGTTGGCTGAGGCATGGGCACGATGCCACACCGACGGCAAGAAAAAAGCATGACGGTGCCCCTCATGGCCAGGCGGTCGGCCATAGGCCGCATGACGGCCGTTGCCTTGCGTTGGCTAAGGCATGGGCACGATTCCACACCGATGGCAAGAAAAACACACGACGGTGCCCCTCGTGGCTAGGCGGTTGCCCTTAGGCCGCACGATGGCCATTGCCCTGCGTTGGCTAAAGCACGGGCACGATGCTAGGCGTTTGGCCTTAGGCCGCACGACGGCCGTTGCCTAGCGTTGGCTAAGGCATGGGCACGATGCCACACCGACGGCAAATAAAACGCACGACGGTGCCCCTCATGGCTAGGCGGTGGGCCTTAGGCCGCACGACGGCCGTTGCCCTGCATTGGCTTAAGCATGGGCACGACGGCCTCACCGATGGCAAGGAAAACGCACGACTGCCGTGGGGTTTTGTTCCCAAGGCAACGGGTAAACCTCTGTAGCCATGCTGGAAAAACGCACGACGGTGCCCCTCATGGCGGCCTTAGGCCGCATGACGGCCGTTGCCCGGCGTTGGCTAAGGCGTGGGCACGACGGCCACACCGACGACAAGAAAAATGCACGACGGTGCCCCTCACGGCTTGGCGGTGGGCCTTAGGACGGACGACGGCCGTTGCCTTGCATTGGCTAAGGCATGGGCACGACGGCCTCACCGACGGCAAGAAAAAAGCACAACTGCCGTGGGGTTTTGCTCCCAAGGCCACGGGTAAACCTCTGTAGCCATGCTGGGAAAATGCACGACGGTGCCCCTCACGGCTAGGAGGTGGGCAATAGGCCGCACGACGGCCGTTGCCCTGCGTTGGCCAAGGCGTGGGCACGACGGCCACACCGACGGCAAGGAAAATGCACTACGGTGCCCCTCATGGCTAGGCGGTTGGCCTTAGGCCGTACGATGGCCGTTGGCTTGCGTTGGTTAAGGCATCGGCACGATGGCTCACCGACGGCAAGAAAAACGCACGACGGTGCCCCTCATGGCTAGGCGGTTGACCTTAGGCCACACGACGGCCGTTGCCTTGCGTTGGCTAAGGCATGGGCACGACGCCACACCCACGGCAAGAAAAATGCACGACGGTGCCCCTCGTGGCTAGGCGGTTGGCCTTGGGCCGCATGACGGCCGTTGCCTTGTGTTGGCAAAGGCATGGCCACGATGCCACACCGATGGCAAGACAAACACACGACGGTGCCCCTCGTGGCTAGGCGGTGGG
>NC_092331.1:8160998-8163498 GCF_036785885.1 Coffea arabica | reverse complement strand
AAACAATAAAAACAATAAAAAATAATAAAAATTTTCCAAGATTGAATTGAACAAAAATAAAAACAAAAAAAATAAAAAAAAATAAAAAATTTCCAAGATTGAATTGAACAAAAATAAAAACAAAAAAATAATAAAAAATAATAAAAAATACAAAAATATAGTTTAATTAAAAAAAAAAGCAATTTATGAATTTCAAAGACATACGGCGGTGGACATTAACGAGACTCAACATGTATGCTTAAAAAGATAAAAATAAGCGAAAACAAGGCTAGGCGGTGAGCCTTAGGCCGCATGACGGAGCATTGGCACGACACTACACCGACGACGTGAAAAACGCACGACGGTGCCCATCATGGCAAGGCGATAGGCCTTAGGCCGCACGACGGCCGTTGGCTTGCGTTGGCTAAGGCATGGGCACGACGCCACATCCACAGCAAGAAAAATGCACGACGGTGCCCCTCATGGCTAAGCGGTGCGCCTTAGGCCACACGACGACCGTTGCCTTGCGTTGGCTAAGGCAACGGCAAGAAAAACGCACGACAGTGCCCCTCATGGCTAGGTGGTAGGCCTTAGGCCACACGACGGCCATTGCCTTGCGTTGGCTAAGGCAAGGGCATGATGCCACACCGACGGCAAGAAAAACGCCCGACGGTGCCCCTCATGGCTAGGCGGTAGGCCTTAGGCCACACGACGGCCGTTGCCTTGCGTTGGCTAAGGCAAGGGCACAATGCCACACCGACGGCAAGATAAACGCACGACGGTGCCCCTCATGGCTAAGCGGTGGGCCTTAGGCCGCACGACGGCCGTTGCCCTGCGTTGGCTAAGGCATAGGCACGATGGCCACACCGACGGCAAGAAGAACGGCCGACGGTGCCCCTCATGGCTAGGCGGTTGCCCTTAGGCCGCACGATGGCCATTGCCCTGCGTTGGCTAAAGCACGGGCACGATGCTAGGCGTTTGGCCTTAGGCCGCACGACGGCCGTTGCCTAGCGTTGGCTAAGGCATGGGCACGATGCCACACCGACGGCAAATAAAACGCACGACGGTGCCCCTCATGGCTAGGCGGTGGGCCTTAGGCCGCACGACGGCCGTTGCCCTGCGTTGGCTAAGGCATGGGCACGGCGGCCACACCGACGGCAAGAAAAACGCACGACGGTGCCCCTCATGGCCAGGCGGTCGGCCATAGGCCGCATGACGGCCGTTGCCTTGCGTTGGCTAAGGCATGGGCACGATTCCACACCGATGGCAAGAAAAACACACGACGGTGCCCCTCGTGGCTAGGCGGTTGCCCTTAGGCCGCACGATGGCCATTGCCCTGCGTTGGCTAAAGCACGGGCACGATGCTAGGCGTTTGGCCTTAGGCCGCACGACGGCCGTTGCCTAGCGTTGGCTAAGGCATGGGCACGATGCCACACCGACGGCAAATAAAACGCACGACGGTGCCCCTCATGGCTAGGCGGTGGGCCTTAGGCCGCACGACGGCCGTTGCCCTGCATTGGCTTAAGCATGGGCACGACGGCCTCACCGATGGCAAGGAAAACGCACGACTGCCGTGGGGTTTTGTTCCCAAGGCAACGGGTAAACCTCTGTAGCCATGCTGGAAAAACGCACGACGGTGCCCCTCATGGCGGCCTTAGGCCGCATGACGGCCGTTGCCCGGCGTTGGCTAAGGCGTGGGCACGACGGCCACACCGACGACAAGAAAAATGCACGACGGTGCCCCTCACGGCTTGGCGGTGGGCCTTAGGACGGACGACGGCCGTTGCCTTGCATTGGCTAAGGCATGGGCACGACGGCCTCACCGACGGCAAGAAAAAAGCACAACTGCCGTGGGGTTTTGCTCCCAAGGCCACGGGTAAACCTCTGTAGCCATGCTGGGAAAATGCACGACGGTGCCCCTCACGGCTAGGAGGTGGGCAATAGGCCGCACGACGGCCGTTGCCCTGCGTTGGCCAAGGCGTGGGCACGACGGCCACACCGACGGCAAGGAAAATGCACTACGGTGCCCCTCATGGCTAGGCGGTTGGCCTTAGGCCGCACGATGGCCGTTGGCTTGCGTTGGTTAAGGCATCGGCACGATGGCTCACCGACGGCAAGAAAAACGCACGACGGTGCCCCTCATGGCTAGGCGGTTGACCTTAGGCCACACGACGGCCGTTGCCTTGCGTTGGCTAAGGCATGGGCACGACGCCACACCCACGGCAAGAAAAATGCACGACGGTGCCCCTCGTGGCTAGGCGGTTGGCCTTGGGCCGCATGACGGCCGTTGCCTTGTGTTGGCAAAGGCATGGCCACGATGCCACACCGATGGCAAGACAAACACACGACGGTGCCCCTCGTGGCTAGGCGGTGGGCCTTAGGCCGCACGACGGCCGTTGCTTGCATTGGCTAAGGCATGGGCACGACGCCACACCGATGGCAAGGAAAACGCACGACGGTGCCACTCATGGCTAGGCGGTGGACCTTAGGCCGCACGACGGCCGTTGCCTTGCATTGGCTA
>NC_092331.1:8130998-8133498 GCF_036785885.1 Coffea arabica | reverse complement strand
TCCGAATTCCTTCTAATAGGTATGCAACACAGGAAACCCGTGGGCGGCCAAGGCTAACGATGCTGCTCTTGCGCCAACGATTGAAGGGGAATGTGAAGGAAGACGTCACCGCACCAGCGGGGATCCGACCAGCCCAAACATGCCCACCGCTACCCACGCGCCGTCACGAACTGCACCGTCTGAGCACCCACGCCGTGCATCGACAACCCCAATCGGTCACCGATGCCAGCTTGGATGCCAAGATCATGCAACGTAAGGCACGCAGCACACACAAAAATGACGTAAACGAACGACCGCCGTGCACGACGCCCGCTCAACCGACCGACTCTTGAAATTTTGAGGCAAAGAAAGAATTTAAGTGCCCTTACATGCCCAACGATGATGTCTAACGTGTTTCTAGTACCGACGGCCTTCCTATGGCCTTGACAGGTCAAGCATCTCAACTCTCCCTGATAGTCTTGAAACTAAAAAACTCAAACCGTTAGTAGACCCACACCCTTTTCGTCTCACAAATATAGCCACCAATAGATGGCAATTTAGTGTGTATTTAACACACCTACACATGGGTGCTTGAAACAAATATAAAACAAATTTCCAAGATTGAATTGAACAAAAATAAAAACAATAAAAACAATAAAAAATAATAAAAATTTTCCAAGATTGAATTGAACAAAAATAAAAACAAAAAAAATAAAAAAAAATAAAAAATTTCCAAGATTGAATTGAACAAAAATAAAAACAAAAAAATAATAAAAAATAATAAAAAATACAAAAATATAGTTTAATTAAAAAAAAAAGCAATTTATGAATTTCAAAGACATACGGCGGTGGACATTAACGAGACTCAACATGTATGCTTAAAAAGATAAAAATAAGCGAAAACAAGGCTAGGCGGTGAGCCTTAGGCCGCATGACGGAGCATTGGCACGACACTACACCGACGACGTGAAAAACGCACGACGGTGCCCATCATGGCAAGGCGATAGGCCTTAGGCCGCACGACGGCCGTTGGCTTGCGTTGGCTAAGGCATGGGCACGACGCCACATCCACAGCAAGAAAAATGCACGACGGTGCCCCTCATGGCTAAGCGGTGCGCCTTAGGCCACACGACGACCGTTGCCTTGCGTTGGCTAAGGCAACGGCAAGAAAAACGCACGACAGTGCCCCTCATGGCTAGGTGGTAGGCCTTAGGCCACACGACGGCCATTGCCTTGCGTTGGCTAAGGCAAGGGCATGATGCCACACCGACGGCAAGAAAAACGCCCGACGGTGCCCCTCATGGCTAGGCGGTAGGCCTTAGGCCACACGACGGCCGTTGCCTTGCGTTGGCTAAGGCAAGGGCACAATGCCACACCGACGGCAAGATAAACGCACGACGGTGCCCCTCATGGCTAAGCGGTGGGCCTTAGGCCGCACGACGGCCGTTGCCCTGCGTTGGCTAAGGCATAGGCACGATGGCCACACCGACGGCAAGAAGAACGGCCGACGGTGCCCCTCATGGCTAGGCGGTTGCCCTTAGGCCGCACGATGGCCATTGCCCTGCGTTGGCTAAAGCACGGGCACGATGCTAGGCGTTTGGCCTTAGGCCGCACGACGGCCGTTGCCTAGCGTTGGCTAAGGCATGGGCACGATGCCACACCGACGGCAAATAAAACGCACGACGGTGCCCCTCATGGCTAGGCGGTGGGCCTTAGGCCGCACGACGGCCGTTGCCCTGCGTTGGCTAAGGCATGGGCACGGCGGCCACACCGACGGCAAGAAAAACGCACGACGGTGCCCCTCATGGCCAGGCGGTCGGCCATAGGCCGCATGACGGCCGTTGCCTTGCGTTGGCTAAGGCATGGGCACGATTCCACACCGATGGCAAGAAAAACACACGACGGTGCCCCTCGTGGCTAGGCGGTTGCCCTTAGGCCGCACGATGGCCATTGCCCTGCGTTGGCTAAAGCACGGGCACGATGCTAGGCGTTTGGCCTTAGGCCGCACGACGGCCGTTGCCTAGCGTTGGCTAAGGCATGGGCACGATGCCACACCGACGGCAAATAAAACGCACGACGGTGCCCCTCATGGCTAGGCGGTGGGCCTTAGGCCGCACGACGGCCGTTGCCCTGCATTGGCTTAAGCATGGGCACGACGGCCTCACCGATGGCAAGGAAAACGCACGACTGCCGTGGGGTTTTGTTCCCAAGGCAACGGGTAAACCTCTGTAGCCATGCTGGAAAAACGCACGACGGTGCCCCTCATGGCGGCCTTAGGCCGCATGACGGCCGTTGCCCGGCGTTGGCTAAGGCGTGGGCACGACGGCCACACCGACGACAAGAAAAATGCACGACGGTGCCCCTCACGGCTTGGCGGTGGGCCTTAGGACGGACGACGGCCGTTGCCTTGCATTGGCTAAGGCATGGGCACGACGGCCTCACCGACGGCAAGAAAAAAGCACAACTGCCGTGGGGTTTTGCTCCCAAGGCCACGGGTAAACCTCTGTAGCCATGCTGGGAA
>NC_092331.1:8100998-8103498 GCF_036785885.1 Coffea arabica | reverse complement strand
CTCAACTCTCCCTGATAGTCTTGAAACTAAAAAACTCAAACCGTTAGTAGACCCACACCCTTTTCGTCTCACAAATATAGCCACCAATAGATGGCAATTTAGTGTGTATTTAACACACCTACACATGGGTGCTTGAAACAAATATAAAACAAATTTCCAAGATTGAATTGAACAAAAATAAAAACAATAAAAACAATAAAAAATAATAAAAATTTTCCAAGATTGAATTGAACAAAAATAAAAACAAAAAAAATAAAAAAAAATAAAAAATTTCCAAGATTGAATTGAACAAAAATAAAAACAAAAAAATAATAAAAAATAATAAAAAATACAAAAATATAGTTTAATTAAAAAAAAAAGCAATTTATGAATTTCAAAGACATACGGCGGTGGACATTAACGAGACTCAACATGTATGCTTAAAAAGATAAAAATAAGCGAAAACAAGGCTAGGCGGTGAGCCTTAGGCCGCATGACGGAGCATTGGCACGACACTACACCGACGACGTGAAAAACGCACGACGGTGCCCATCATGGCAAGGCGATAGGCCTTAGGCCGCACGACGGCCGTTGGCTTGCGTTGGCTAAGGCATGGGCACGACGCCACATCCACAGCAAGAAAAATGCACGACGGTGCCCCTCATGGCTAAGCGGTGCGCCTTAGGCCACACGACGACCGTTGCCTTGCGTTGGCTAAGGCAACGGCAAGAAAAACGCACGACAGTGCCCCTCATGGCTAGGTGGTAGGCCTTAGGCCACACGACGGCCATTGCCTTGCGTTGGCTAAGGCAAGGGCATGATGCCACACCGACGGCAAGAAAAACGCCCGACGGTGCCCCTCATGGCTAGGCGGTAGGCCTTAGGCCACACGACGGCCGTTGCCTTGCGTTGGCTAAGGCAAGGGCACAATGCCACACCGACGGCAAGATAAACGCACGACGGTGCCCCTCATGGCTAAGCGGTGGGCCTTAGGCCGCACGACGGCCGTTGCCCTGCGTTGGCTAAGGCATAGGCACGATGGCCACACCGACGGCAAGAAGAACGGCCGACGGTGCCCCTCATGGCTAGGCGGTTGCCCTTAGGCCGCACGATGGCCATTGCCCTGCGTTGGCTAAAGCACGGGCACGATGCTAGGCGTTTGGCCTTAGGCCGCACGACGGCCGTTGCCTAGCGTTGGCTAAGGCATGGGCACGATGCCACACCGACGGCAAATAAAACGCACGACGGTGCCCCTCATGGCTAGGCGGTGGGCCTTAGGCCGCACGACGGCCGTTGCCCTGCGTTGGCTAAGGCATGGGCACGGCGGCCACACCGACGGCAAGAAAAACGCACGACGGTGCCCCTCATGGCCAGGCGGTCGGCCATAGGCCGCATGACGGCCGTTGCCTTGCGTTGGCTAAGGCATGGGCACGATTCCACACCGATGGCAAGAAAAACACACGACGGTGCCCCTCGTGGCTAGGCGGTTGCCCTTAGGCCGCACGATGGCCATTGCCCTGCGTTGGCTAAAGCACGGGCACGATGCTAGGCGTTTGGCCTTAGGCCGCACGACGGCCGTTGCCTAGCGTTGGCTAAGGCATGGGCACGATGCCACACCGACGGCAAATAAAACGCACGACGGTGCCCCTCATGGCTAGGCGGTGGGCCTTAGGCCGCACGACGGCCGTTGCCCTGCATTGGCTTAAGCATGGGCACGACGGCCTCACCGATGGCAAGGAAAACGCACGACTGCCGTGGGGTTTTGTTCCCAAGGCAACGGGTAAACCTCTGTAGCCATGCTGGAAAAACGCACGACGGTGCCCCTCATGGCGGCCTTAGGCCGCATGACGGCCGTTGCCCGGCGTTGGCTAAGGCGTGGGCACGACGGCCACACCGACGACAAGAAAAATGCACGACGGTGCCCCTCACGGCTTGGCGGTGGGCCTTAGGACGGACGACGGCCGTTGCCTTGCATTGGCTAAGGCATGGGCACGACGGCCTCACCGACGGCAAGAAAAAAGCACAACTGCCGTGGGGTTTTGCTCCCAAGGCCACGGGTAAACCTCTGTAGCCATGCTGGGAAAATGCACGACGGTGCCCCTCACGGCTAGGAGGTGGGCAATAGGCCGCACGACGGCCGTTGCCCTGCGTTGGCCAAGGCGTGGGCACGACGGCCACACCGACGGCAAGGAAAATGCACTACGGTGCCCCTCATGGCTAGGCGGTTGGCCTTAGGCCGCACGATGGCCGTTGGCTTGCGTTGGTTAAGGCATCGGCACGATGGCTCACCGACGGCAAGAAAAACGCACGACGGTGCCCCTCATGGCTAGGCGGTTGACCTTAGGCCACACGACGGCCGTTGCCTTGCGTTGGCTAAGGCATGGGCACGACGCCACACCCACGGCAAGAAAAATGCACGACGGTGCCCCTCGTGGCTAGGCGGTTGGCCTTGGGCCGCATGACGGCCGTTGCCTTGTGTTGGCAAAGGCATGGCCACGATGCCACACCGATGGCAAGACAA
>NC_092331.1:8050998-8053498 GCF_036785885.1 Coffea arabica | reverse complement strand
TTGGCTAAGGCATAGGCACGATGGCCACACCGACGGCAAGAAGAACGGCCGACGGTGCCCCTCATGGCTAGGCGGTTGCCCTTAGGCCGCACGATGGCCATTGCCCTGCGTTGGCTAAAGCACGGGCACGATGCTAGGCGTTTGGCCTTAGGCCGCACGACGGCCGTTGCCTAGCGTTGGCTAAGGCATGGGCACGATGCCACACCGACGGCAAATAAAACGCACGACGGTGCCCCTCATGGCTAGGCGGTGGGCCTTAGGCCGCACGACGGCCGTTGCCCTGCGTTGGCTAAGGCATGGGCACGGCGGCCACACCGACGGCAAGAAAAACGCACGACGGTGCCCCTCATGGCCAGGCGGTCGGCCATAGGCCGCATGACGGCCGTTGCCTTGCGTTGGCTAAGGCATGGCCACGATTCCACACCGATGGCAAGAAAAACACACGACGGTGCCCCTCGTGGCTAGGCGGTGGGCCTTGGGCCGCACGACGGCCGTTGCCTTGTGTTGGCTAAGGCATGGGCACGATGCCACACCGACGGCAAGTTAAACACACGACGGTGCCCCTCATGGCTAGGCGGTAGACCTTAGGCCGCACGACGGCCGTTGCCTTGCATTGGCTTAAGCATGGGCACGACGGCCTCACCGATGGCAAGGAAAACGCACGACTGCCGTGGGGTTTTGTTCCCAAGGCAACGGGTAAACCTCTGTAGCCATGCTGGAAAAACGCACGACGGTGCCCCTCATGGCGGCCTTAGGCCGCATGACGGCCGTTGCCCGGCGTTGGCTAAGGCGTGGGCACGACGGCCACACCGACGACAAGAAAAATGCACGACGGTGCCCCTCACGGCTTGGCGGTGGGCCTTAGGACGGACGACGGCCGTTGCCTTGCATTGGCTAAGGCATGGGCACGACGGCCTCACCGACGGCAAGAAAAAAGCACAACTGCCGTGGGGTTTTGCTCCCAAGGCCACGGGTAAACCTCTGTAGCCATGCTGGGAAAATGCACGACGGTGCCCCTCACGGCTAGGAGGTGGGCAATAGGCCGCACGACGGCCGTTGCCCTGCGTTGGCCAAGGCGTGGGCACGACGGCCACACCGACGGCAAGGAAAATGCACTACGGTGCCCCTCATGGCTAGGCGGTTGGCCTTAGGCCGCACGATGGCCGTTGGCTTGCGTTGGTTAAGGCATCGGCACGATGGCTCACCGACGGCAAGAAAAACGCACGACGGTGCCCCTCATGGCTAGGCGGTTGACCTTAGGCCACACGACGGCCGTTGCCTTGCGTTGGCTAAGGCATGGGCACGACGCCACACCCACGGCAAGAAAAATGCACGACGGTGCCCCTCGTGGCTAGGCGGTTGGCCTTGGGCCGCATGACGGCCGTTGCCTTGTGTTGGCAAAGGCATGGCCACGATGCCACACCGATGGCAAGACAAACACACGACGGTGCCCCTCGTGGCTAGGCGGTGGGCCTTAGGCCGCACGACGGCCGTTGCTTGCATTGGCTAAGGCGTGGGCACGACGCCACACCGATGGCAAGGAAAACGCACGACGGTGCCACTCATGGCTAGGCGGTGGACCTTAGGCCGCACGACGGCCGTTGCCTTGCATTGGCTAAGGCATGGGCACGACGGCCGCACCGACGGCAAGAAAAACGCACGACTGCCGTGGGGTTTTGTTCCCAAGGCCACGGGTAAACCTCTGTAGCCATGCTGGAAAAACGCACGACGGTGCCCCTCACGGCTAGGCGGTGGGCCTTAGGCCGCACGACGGCCGTTGCCCTGCGTTGGCCAAGGCTTGGGCACGACGGCCACACCGACGGCAAGGAAAATGCACGACGGTGCCCCTCATGGCTAGGCAGTTGGCCTTAGGCCGCACGACGGGCGTGGGCTTGCGTTGGTTAAGGCATCGGCACGATGGCACACCGACGGCAAGAAAAACGCACGACGGTGCCCCTCGTGGCTAGGCGGTGGGCCTTAGCCCGCACATCTTGCCGTTGCCTTAGCCAACGCAAGGCAACGGTCGTCGTGTGGCCTAAGGCGCACCGCTTAGCCATGAGGGGCACCGTCGTGCATTTTTCTTGCTGTGGATGTGGCGTCGTGCCCATGCCTTAGCCAACGCAAGCCAACGGCCGTCGTGCGGCCTAAGGTCTATCGCCTTGCCATGATGGGCACCGTCGTGCGTTTTTCACGTCGTCGGTGTAGTGTCGTGCCAATGCTCCGTCATGCGGCCTAAGGCTCACCGCCTAGCCTTGTTTTCGCTTATTTTTATCTTTTTAAGCATACATGTTGAGTCTCGTTAATGTCCACCGCCGTATGTCTTTGAAATTCATAAATTGCTTTTTTTTTTAATTAAACTATATTTTTGTATTTTTTATTATTTTTTATTATTTTTTTGTTTTTATTTTTGTTCAATTCAATCTTGGAAATTTTTTATTTTTTTTTATTTTTTTTGTTTTTATTTTTGTTCAATTCAATCTTGGAAAATTTTTATTATTTT
>NC_092331.1:8038498-8040998 GCF_036785885.1 Coffea arabica | reverse complement strand
GGGGAATGTGAAGGAAGACGTCACCGCACCAGCGGGGATCCGACCAGCCCAAACATGCCCACCGCTACCCACGCGCCGTCACGAACTGCACCGTCTGAGCACCCACGCCGTGCATCGACAACCCCAATCGGTCACCGATGCCAGCTTGGATGCCAAGATCATGCAACGTAAGGCACGCAGCACACACAAAAATGACGTAAACGAACGACCGCCGTGCACGACGCCCGCTCAACCGACCGACTCTTGAAATTTTGAGGCAAAGAAAGAATTTAAGTGCCCTTACATGCCCAACGATGATGTCTAACGTGTTTCTAGTACCGACGGCCTTCCTATGGCCTTGACAGGTCAAGCATCTCAACTCTCCCTGATAGTCTTGAAACTAAAAAACTCAAACCGTTAGTAGACCCACACCCTTTTCGTCTCACAAATATAGCCACCAATAGATGGCAATTTAGTGTGTATTTAACACACCTACACATGGGTGCTTGAAACAAATATAAAACAAATTTCCAAGATTGAATTGAACAAAAATAAAAACAATAAAAACAATAAAAAATAATAAAAATTTTCCAAGATTGAATTGAACAAAAATAAAAACAAAAAAAATAAAAAAAAATAAAAAATTTCCAAGATTGAATTGAACAAAAATAAAAACAAAAAAATAATAAAAAATAATAAAAAATACAAAAATATAGTTTAATTAAAAAAAAAAGCAATTTATGAATTTCAAAGACATACGGCGGTGGACATTAACGAGACTCAACATGTATGCTTAAAAAGATAAAAATAAGCGAAAACAAGGCTAGGCGGTGAGCCTTAGGCCGCATGACGGAGCATTGGCACGACACTACACCGACGACGTGAAAAACGCACGACGGTGCCCATCATGGCAAGGCGATAGGCCTTAGGCCGCACGACGGCCGTTGGCTTGCGTTGGCTAAGGCATGGGCACGACGCCACATCCACAGCAAGAAAAATGCACGACGGTGCCCCTCATGGCTAAGCGGTGCGCCTTAGGCCACACGACGACCGTTGCCTTGCGTTGGCTAAGGCAACGGCAAGAAAAACGCACGACAGTGCCCCTCATGGCTAGGTGGTAGGCCTTAGGCCACACGACGGCCATTGCCTTGCGTTGGCTAAGGCAAGGGCATGATGCCACACCGACGGCAAGAAAAACGCCCGACGGTGCCCCTCATGGCTAGGCGGTAGGCCTTAGGCCACACGACGGCCGTTGCCTTGCGTTGGCTAAGGCAAGGGCACAATGCCACACCGACGGCAAGATAAACGCACGACGGTGCCCCTCATGGCTAAGCGGTGGGCCTTAGGCCGCACGACGGCCGTTGCCCTGCGTTGGCTAAGGCATAGGCACGATGGCCACACCGACGGCAAGAAGAACGGCCGACGGTGCCCCTCATGGCTAGGCGGTTGCCCTTAGGCCGCACGATGGCCATTGCCCTGCGTTGGCTAAAGCACGGGCACGATGCTAGGCGTTTGGCCTTAGGCCGCACGACGGCCGTTGCCTAGCGTTGGCTAAGGCATGGGCACGATGCCACACCGACGGCAAATAAAACGCACGACGGTGCCCCTCATGGCTAGGCGGTGGGCCTTAGGCCGCACGACGGCCGTTGCCCTGCGTTGGCTAAGGCATGGGCACGGCGGCCACACCGACGGCAAGAAAAACGCACGACGGTGCCCCTCATGGCCAGGCGGTCGGCCATAGGCCGCATGACGGCCGTTGCCTTGCGTTGGCTAAGGCATGGCCACGATTCCACACCGATGGCAAGAAAAACACACGACGGTGCCCCTCGTGGCTAGGCGGTGGGCCTTGGGCCGCACGACGGCCGTTGCCTTGTGTTGGCTAAGGCATGGGCACGATGCCACACCGACGGCAAGTTAAACACACGACGGTGCCCCTCATGGCTAGGCGGTAGACCTTAGGCCGCACGACGGCCGTTGCCTTGCATTGGCTTAAGCATGGGCACGACGGCCTCACCGATGGCAAGGAAAACGCACGACTGCCGTGGGGTTTTGTTCCCAAGGCAACGGGTAAACCTCTGTAGCCATGCTGGAAAAACGCACGACGGTGCCCCTCATGGCGGCCTTAGGCCGCATGACGGCCGTTGCCCGGCGTTGGCTAAGGCGTGGGCACGACGGCCACACCGACGACAAGAAAAATGCACGACGGTGCCCCTCACGGCTTGGCGGTGGGCCTTAGGACGGACGACGGCCGTTGCCTTGCATTGGCTAAGGCATGGGCACGACGGCCTCACCGACGGCAAGAAAAAAGCACAACTGCCGTGGGGTTTTGCTCCCAAGGCCACGGGTAAACCTCTGTAGCCATGCTGGGAAAATGCACGACGGTGCCCCTCACGGCTAGGAGGTGGGCAATAGGCCGCACGACGGCCGTTGCCCTGCGTTGGCCAAGGCGTGGGCACGACGGCCACACCGACGGCAAGGAAAATGCACTACGGTGCCCCTCATGGCTAGGCGGTTGGCCTTA
>NC_092331.1:7955998-7958498 GCF_036785885.1 Coffea arabica | reverse complement strand
TAAAAACAATAAAAAATAATAAAAATTTTCCAAGATTGAATTGAACAAAAATAAAAACAAAAAAAATAAAAAAAAATAAAAAATTTCCAAGATTGAATTGAACAAAAATAAAAACAAAAAAATAATAAAAAATAATAAAAAATACAAAAATATAGTTTAATTAAAAAAAAAAGCAATTTATGAATTTCAAAGACATACGGCGGTGGACATTAACGAGACTCAACATGTATGCTTAAAAAGATAAAAATAAGCGAAAACAAGGCTAGGCGGTGAGCCTTAGGCCGCATGACGGAGCATTGGCACGACACTACACCGACGACGTGAAAAACGCACGACGGTGCCCATCATGGCAAGGCGATAGGCCTTAGGCCGCACGACGGCCGTTGGCTTGCGTTGGCTAAGGCATGGGCACGACGCCACATCCACAGCAAGAAAAATGCACGACGGTGCCCCTCATGGCTAAGCGGTGCGCCTTAGGCCACACGACGACCGTTGCCTTGCGTTGGCTAAGGCAACGGCAAGAAAAACGCACGACAGTGCCCCTCATGGCTAGGTGGTAGGCCTTAGGCCACACGACGGCCATTGCCTTGCGTTGGCTAAGGCAAGGGCATGATGCCACACCGACGGCAAGAAAAACGCCCGACGGTGCCCCTCATGGCTAGGCGGTAGGCCTTAGGCCACACGACGGCCGTTGCCTTGCGTTGGCTAAGGCAAGGGCACAATGCCACACCGACGGCAAGATAAACGCACGACGGTGCCCCTCATGGCTAAGCGGTGGGCCTTAGGCCGCACGACGGCCGTTGCCCTGCGTTGGCTAAGGCATAGGCACGATGGCCACACCGACGGCAAGAAGAACGGCCGACGGTGCCCCTCATGGCTAGGCGGTTGCCCTTAGGCCGCACGATGGCCATTGCCCTGCGTTGGCTAAAGCACGGGCACGATGCTAGGCGTTTGGCCTTAGGCCGCACGACGGCCGTTGCCTAGCGTTGGCTAAGGCATGGGCACGATGCCACACCGACGGCAAATAAAACGCACGACGGTGCCCCTCATGGCTAGGCGGTGGGCCTTAGGCCGCACGACGGCCGTTGCCCTGCGTTGGCTAAGGCATGGGCACGGCGGCCACACCGACGGCAAGAAAAACGCACGACGGTGCCCCTCATGGCCAGGCGGTCGGCCATAGGCCGCATGACGGCCGTTGCCTTGCGTTGGCTAAGGCATGGGCACGATTCCACACCGATGGCAAGAAAAACACACGACGGTGCCCCTCGTGGCTAGGCGGTTGCCCTTAGGCCGCACGATGGCCATTGCCCTGCGTTGGCTAAAGCACGGGCACGATGCTAGGCGTTTGGCCTTAGGCCGCACGACGGCCGTTGCCTAGCGTTGGCTAAGGCATGGGCACGATGCCACACCGACGGCAAATAAAACGCACGACGGTGCCCCTCATGGCTAGGCGGTGGGCCTTAGGCCGCACGACGGCCGTTGCCCTGCATTGGCTTAAGCATGGGCACGACGGCCTCACCGATGGCAAGGAAAACGCACGACTGCCGTGGGGTTTTGTTCCCAAGGCAACGGGTAAACCTCTGTAGCCATGCTGGAAAAACGCACGACGGTGCCCCTCATGGCGGCCTTAGGCCGCATGACGGCCGTTGCCCGGCGTTGGCTAAGGCGTGGGCACGACGGCCACACCGACGACAAGAAAAATGCACGACGGTGCCCCTCACGGCTTGGCGGTGGGCCTTAGGACGGACGACGGCCGTTGCCTTGCATTGGCTAAGGCATGGGCACGACGGCCTCACCGACGGCAAGAAAAAAGCACAACTGCCGTGGGGTTTTGCTCCCAAGGCCACGGGTAAACCTCTGTAGCCATGCTGGGAAAATGCACGACGGTGCCCCTCACGGCTAGGAGGTGGGCAATAGGCCGCACGACGGCCGTTGCCCTGCGTTGGCCAAGGCGTGGGCACGACGGCCACACCGACGGCAAGGAAAATGCACTACGGTGCCCCTCATGGCTAGGCGGTTGGCCTTAGGCCGCACGATGGCCGTTGGCTTGCGTTGGTTAAGGCATCGGCACGATGGCTCACCGACGGCAAGAAAAACGCACGACGGTGCCCCTCATGGCTAGGCGGTTGACCTTAGGCCACACGACGGCCGTTGCCTTGCGTTGGCTAAGGCATGGGCACGACGCCACACCCACGGCAAGAAAAATGCACGACGGTGCCCCTCGTGGCTAGGCGGTTGGCCTTGGGCCGCATGACGGCCGTTGCCTTGTGTTGGCAAAGGCATGGCCACGATGCCACACCGATGGCAAGACAAACACACGACGGTGCCCCTCGTGGCTAGGCGGTGGGCCTTAGGCCGCACGACGGCCGTTGCTTGCATTGGCTAAGGCATGGGCACGACGCCACACCGATGGCAAGGAAAACGCACGACGGTGCCACTCATGGCTAGGCGGTGGACCTTAGGCCGCACGACGGCCGTTGCCTTGCATTGGCTAAGGCAT
>NC_092331.1:7945998-7948498 GCF_036785885.1 Coffea arabica | reverse complement strand
AAAATATAGTTTAATTAAAAAAAAAAGCAATTTATGAATTTCAAAGACATACGGCGGTGGACATTAACGAGACTCAACATGTATGCTTAAAAAGATAAAAATAAGCGAAAACAAGGCTAGGCGGTGAGCCTTAGGCCGCATGACGGAGCATTGGCACGACACTACACCGACGACGTGAAAAACGCACGACGGTGCCCATCATGGCAAGGCGATAGGCCTTAGGCCGCACGACGGCCGTTGGCTTGCGTTGGCTAAGGCATGGGCACGACGCCACATCCACAGCAAGAAAAATGCACGACGGTGCCCCTCATGGCTAAGCGGTGCGCCTTAGGCCACACGACGACCGTTGCCTTGCGTTGGCTAAGGCAACGGCAAGAAAAACGCACGACAGTGCCCCTCATGGCTAGGTGGTAGGCCTTAGGCCACACGACGGCCATTGCCTTGCGTTGGCTAAGGCAAGGGCATGATGCCACACCGACGGCAAGAAAAACGCCCGACGGTGCCCCTCATGGCTAGGCGGTAGGCCTTAGGCCACACGACGGCCGTTGCCTTGCGTTGGCTAAGGCAAGGGCACAATGCCACACCGACGGCAAGATAAACGCACGACGGTGCCCCTCATGGCTAAGCGGTGGGCCTTAGGCCGCACGACGGCCGTTGCCCTGCGTTGGCTAAGGCATAGGCACGATGGCCACACCGACGGCAAGAAGAACGGCCGACGGTGCCCCTCATGGCTAGGCGGTTGCCCTTAGGCCGCACGATGGCCATTGCCCTGCGTTGGCTAAAGCACGGGCACGATGCTAGGCGTTTGGCCTTAGGCCGCACGACGGCCGTTGCCTAGCGTTGGCTAAGGCATGGGCACGATGCCACACCGACGGCAAATAAAACGCACGACGGTGCCCCTCATGGCTAGGCGGTGGGCCTTAGGCCGCACGACGGCCGTTGCCCTGCGTTGGCTAAGGCATGGGCACGGCGGCCACACCGACGGCAAGAAAAACGCACGACGGTGCCCCTCATGGCCAGGCGGTCGGCCATAGGCCGCATGACGGCCGTTGCCTTGCGTTGGCTAAGGCATGGGCACGATTCCACACCGATGGCAAGAAAAACACACGACGGTGCCCCTCGTGGCTAGGCGGTTGCCCTTAGGCCGCACGATGGCCATTGCCCTGCGTTGGCTAAAGCACGGGCACGATGCTAGGCGTTTGGCCTTAGGCCGCACGACGGCCGTTGCCTAGCGTTGGCTAAGGCATGGGCACGATGCCACACCGACGGCAAATAAAACGCACGACGGTGCCCCTCATGGCTAGGCGGTGGGCCTTAGGCCGCACGACGGCCGTTGCCCTGCATTGGCTTAAGCATGGGCACGACGGCCTCACCGATGGCAAGGAAAACGCACGACTGCCGTGGGGTTTTGTTCCCAAGGCAACGGGTAAACCTCTGTAGCCATGCTGGAAAAACGCACGACGGTGCCCCTCATGGCGGCCTTAGGCCGCATGACGGCCGTTGCCCGGCGTTGGCTAAGGCGTGGGCACGACGGCCACACCGACGACAAGAAAAATGCACGACGGTGCCCCTCACGGCTTGGCGGTGGGCCTTAGGACGGACGACGGCCGTTGCCTTGCATTGGCTAAGGCATGGGCACGACGGCCTCACCGACGGCAAGAAAAAAGCACAACTGCCGTGGGGTTTTGCTCCCAAGGCCACGGGTAAACCTCTGTAGCCATGCTGGGAAAATGCACGACGGTGCCCCTCACGGCTAGGAGGTGGGCAATAGGCCGCACGACGGCCGTTGCCCTGCGTTGGCCAAGGCGTGGGCACGACGGCCACACCGACGGCAAGGAAAATGCACTACGGTGCCCCTCATGGCTAGGCGGTTGGCCTTAGGCCGCACGATGGCCGTTGGCTTGCGTTGGTTAAGGCATCGGCACGATGGCTCACCGACGGCAAGAAAAACGCACGACGGTGCCCCTCATGGCTAGGCGGTTGACCTTAGGCCACACGACGGCCGTTGCCTTGCGTTGGCTAAGGCATGGGCACGACGCCACACCCACGGCAAGAAAAATGCACGACGGTGCCCCTCGTGGCTAGGCGGTTGGCCTTGGGCCGCATGACGGCCGTTGCCTTGTGTTGGCAAAGGCATGGCCACGATGCCACACCGATGGCAAGACAAACACACGACGGTGCCCCTCGTGGCTAGGCGGTGGGCCTTAGGCCGCACGACGGCCGTTGCTTGCATTGGCTAAGGCATGGGCACGACGCCACACCGATGGCAAGGAAAACGCACGACGGTGCCACTCATGGCTAGGCGGTGGACCTTAGGCCGCACGACGGCCGTTGCCTTGCATTGGCTAAGGCATGGGCACGACGGCCGCACCGACGGCAAGAAAAACGCACGACTGCCGTGGGGTTTTGTTCCCAAGGCCACGGGTAAACCTCTGGAGCCATGCTGGAAAAACGCACGACGGTGCCCCTCACGGCTAGGCGGTGGGCCTTAGGCCGCACG
>NC_092331.1:7880998-7920998 GCF_036785885.1 Coffea arabica | reverse complement strand
TATCATGAAATCAATCCTTCACGCTTGCAGTTAGGGGTGGCAATTCGGGTCCAAATCAGGTTGGCGGGTCGGGTTCGGGTCAACAGACCCGCCAGAAAATCTGTTGACCCGAACCCCGACCCGCCAACCCGTGACGGGTCAGGTATGCTGACCCGAACCCGAAAATTTCAGGTTTACGGGGCGGCGGGTCGACCCGAAATGACCCGAAACTTAATTTTAATTTATTAATTTATCACTGTAATTTCTGATAAAATCAATTTCTCACAAAACTAATTACATAATCAAGTAATAAAAATTTAAATAAATGATTCCAAATCAAATCTAAAATAAATTAAACACCGTAAAAGTGTTTTATCCCAAGCAAAATATAAAATAAATTAAAACTATACAAAAGTGAAAAATAATATAATATATTATTTGTCCAAGTATAATAATTTCAACTTCACACAAATTAAATAAATTCGTTTAGGATTAAGTAATTAATGCCTTTGAAAAAAAGAATAACTTAGTTTAGTTAGATAAAATTATTTTTATGTTTATTAAATTATTTTTAATTCGTAAACGGGTCATATCAGGTCACCACGGGTTGACCCGAAATCGACCGGTTTTCTTTTCGGGTTCATCGGGTCCAACCCGATTCTGACCCGAATTCCCGAAACCTCAACCCAAACCCATTAATTTCGTGTTAGGTTCGTGTCGTGTTTTCAGGTCGTGTCGAAAATTGCCACCCCTAGTTGCGGTGATACATTTGCGCCGACAAATTTGAGCGACGATCCGGGCTTTGATCGAGCCGTACCGTTCCTGATTTGTCTCGCGCCTTCAGATCCTCCTTCACGCTTCGACAAGAAGCAAAATATTAAGCAATCGTTCCGACGGAGCTAAATTACTACAGGATAAAGAACGAATAGGAAATTTGGATTTCGAAACAAAAAAGAGAGGGGTGCAACACGAGGACTTCCCAGGGGGTCACCCATCCTAGTACTACTCTCGCCCAAGCACGCTTAACTTCGGAGTTCTGATGGGATCCGGTGCATTAGTGCTGGTATGATCGCACCCGCCATGTTCCTTTCGCTTTATTCTTTTAAACTACCCCGTCCTGCGAAGCAGTGTGGCTTTTCTAGACCGAAATTCATTTTAAGCGTCAATTCAAGCATTTTCCTCTTATCCTTTTATTTATTTACTTTATATTTTTTTTTGTTATTGATTTGCACCCTGTTTTTTTCCCTCATCCCGCAACTCTAAATTATCATGAAATCAATCCTTCACGCTTGCAGTTAGGGGTGGCAATTCGGGTCCAAATCAGGTTGGCGGGTCGGGTTCGGGTCAACAGACCCGCCAGAAAATCTGTTGACCCGAACCCCGACCCGCCAACCCGTGACGGGTCAGGTATGCTGACCCGAACCCGAAAATTTCAGGTTTACGGGGCGGCGGGTCGACCCGAAATGACCCGAAACTTAATTTTAATTTATTAATTTATCACTGTAATTTCTGATAAAATCAATTTCTCACAAAACTAATTACATAATCAAGTAATAAAAATTTAAATAAATGATTCCAAATCAAATCTAAAATAAATTAAACACCGTAAAAGTGTTTTATCCCAAGCAAAATATAAAATAAATTAAAACAATACAAAAGTGAAAAATAATATAATATATTATTTGTCCAAGTATAATAATTTCAACTTCACACAAATTAAATAAATTCGTTTAGGATTAAGTAATTAATGCCTTTGAAAAAAAGAATAACTTAGTTTAGTTAGATAAAATTATTTTTATGTTTATTAAATTATTTTTAATTCGTAAACGAGTCATATCAGGTCACCACGGGTTGACCCGAAATCGACCGGTTTTCTTTTCGGGTTCATCGGGTCCAACCCGATTCTGACCCGAATTCCCGAAACCTCAACCCAAACCCATTAATTTCGTGTTAGGTTCGTGTCGTGTTTTCAGGTCGTGTCGAAAATTGCCACCCCTAGTTGCGGTGATACATTTGCGCCGACAAATTTGAGCGACGATCCGGGCTTTGATCGAGCCGTACCGTTCCTGATTTGTCTCGCGCCTTCAGATCCTCCTTCACGCTTCGACAAGAAGCAAAATATTAAGCAATCGTTCCGACGGAGCTAAATTACTACAGGATAAAGAACGAATAGGAAATTTGGATTTCGAAACAAAAAAGAGAGGGGTGCAACACGAGGACTTCCCAGGGGGTCACCCATCCTAGTACTACTCTCGCCCAAGCACGCTTAACTTCGGAGTTCTGATGGGATCCGGTGCATTAGTGCTGGTATGATCGCACCCGCCATGTTCCTTTCGCTTTATTCTTTTAAACTACCCCGTCCTGCGAAGCAGTGTGGCTTTTCTAGACCGAAATTCATTTTAAGCGTCAATTCAAGCATTTTCCTCTTATCCTTTTATTTATTTACTTTATATTTTTTTTTGTTATTGATTTGCACCCTGTTTTTTTCCCTCATCCCGCAACTCTAAATTATCATGAAATCAATCCTTCACGCTTGCAGTTAGGGGTGGCAATTCGGGTCCAAATCAGGTTGGCGGGTCGGGTTCGGGTCAACAGACCCGCCAGAAAATCTGTTGACCCGAACCCCGACCCGCCAACCCGTGACGGGTCAGGTATGCTGACCCGAACCCGAAAATTTCAGGTTTACGGGGCGGCGGGTCGACCCGAAATGACCCGAAACTTAATTTTAATTTATTAATTTATCACTGTAATTTCTGATAAAATCAATTTCTCACAAAACTAATTACATAATCAAGTAATAAAAATTTAAATAAATGATTCCAAATCAAATCTAAAATAAATTAAACACCGTAAAAGTGTTTTATCCCAAGCAAAATATAAAATAAATTAAAACTATACAAAAGTGAAAAATAATATAATATATTATTTGTCCAAGTATAATAATTTCAACTTCACACAAATTAAATAAATTCGTTTAGGATTAAGTAATTAATGCCTTTGAAAAAAAGAATAACTTAGTTTAGTTAGATAAAATTATTTTTATGTTTATTAAATTATTTTTAATTCGTAAACGGGTCATATCAGGTCACCACTGGTTGACCCGGAATCGACCGGTTTTCTTTTCGGGTTCATCGGGTCCAACCCGATTCTGACCCGAATTCCCGAAACCTCAACCCAAACCCATTAATTTCGTGTTAGGTTCGTGTCGTGTTTTCAGGTCGTGTCGAAAATTGCCACCCCTAGTTGCGGTGATACATTTGCGCCGACAAATTTGAGCGACGATCCGGGCTTTGATCGAGCCGTACCGTTCCTGATTTGTCTCGCGCCTTCAGATCCTCCTTCACGCTTCGACAAGAAGCAAAATATTAAGCAATCGTTCCGACGGAGCTAAATTACTACAGGATAAAGAACGAATAGGAAATTTGGATTTCGAAACAAAAAAGAGAGGGGTGCAACACGAGGACTTCCCAGGGGGTCACCCATCCTAGTACTACTCTCGCCCAAGCACGCTTAACTTCGGAGTTCTGATGGGATCCGGTGCATTAGTGCTGGTATGATCGCACCCGCCATGTTCCTTTCGCTTTATTCTTTTAAACTACCCCGTCCTGCGAAGCAGTGTGGCTTTTCTAGACCGAAATTCATTTTAAGCGTCAATTCAAGCATTTTCCTCTTATCCTTTTATTTATTTACTTTATATTTTTTTTTGTTATTGATTTGCACCCTGTTTTTTTCCCTCATCCCGCAACTCTAAATTATCATGAAATCAATCCTTCACGCTTGCAGTTAGGGGTGGCAATTCGGGTCCAAATCAGGTTGGCGGGTCGGGTTCGGGTCAACAGACCCGCCAGAAAATCTGTTGACCCGAACCCCGACCCGCCAACCCGTGACGGGTCAGGTATGCTGACCCGAACCCGAAAATTTCAGGTTTACGGGGCGGCGGGTCGACCCGAAATGACCCGAAACTTAATTTTAATTTATTAATTTATCACTGTAATTTCTGATAAAATCAATTTCTCACAAAACTAATTACATAATCAAGTAATAAAAATTTAAATAAATGATTCCAAATCAAATCTAAAATAAATTAAACACCGTAAAAGTGTTTTATCCCAAGCAAAATATAAAATAAATTAAAACTATACAAAAGTGAAAAATAATATAATATATTATTTGTCCAAGTATAATAATTTCAACTTCACACAAATTAAATAAATTCGTTTAGGATTAAGTAATTAATGCCTTTGAAAAAAAGAATAACTTAGTTTAGTTAGATAAAATTATTTTTATGTTTATTAAATTATTTTTAATTCGTAAACGGGTCATATCAGGTCACCACGGGTTGACCCGAAATCGACCGGTTTTCTTTTCGGGTTCATCGGGTCCAACCCGATTCTGACCCGAATTCCCGAAACCTCAACCCAAACCCATTAATTTCGTGTTAGGTTCGTGTCGTGTTTTCAGGTCGTGTCGAAAATTGCCACCCCTAGTTGCGGTGATACATTTGCGCCGACAAATTTGAGCGACGATCCGGGCTTTGATCGAGCCGTACCGTTCCTGATTTGTCTCGCGCCTTCAGATCCTCCTTCACGCTTCGACAAGAAGCAAAATATTAAGCAATCGTTCCGACGGAGCTAAATTACTACAGGATAAAGAACGAATAGGAAATTTGGATTTCGAAACAAAAAAGAGAGGGGTGCAACACGAGGACTTCCCAGGGGGTCACCCATCCTAGTACTACTCTCGCCCAAGCACGCTTAACTTCGGAGTTCTGATGGGATCCGGTGCATTAGTGCTGGTATGATCGCACCCGCCATGTTCCTTTCGCTTTATTCTTTTAAACTACCCCGTCCTGCGAAGCAGTGTGGCTTTTCTAGACCGAAATTCATTTTAAGCGTCAATTCAAGCATTTTCCTCTTATCCTTTTATTTATTTACTTTATATTTTTTTTTGTTATTGATTTGCACCCTGTTTTTTTCCCTCATCCCGCAACTCTAAATTATCATGAAATCAATCCTTCACGCTTGCAGTTAGGGGTGGCAATTCGGGTCCAAATCAGGTTGGCGGGTCGGGTTCGGGTCAACAGACCCGCCAGAAAATCTGTTGACCCGAACCCCGACCCGCCAACCCGTGACGGGTCAGGTATGCTGACCCGAAACCGAAAATTTCAGGTTTACGGGGCGGCGGGTCGACCCGAAATGACCCGAAACTTAATTTTAATTTATTAATTTATCACTGTAATTTCTAATAAAATCAATTTCTCACAAAACTAATTACATAATCAAGTAATAAAAATTTAAATAAATGATTCCAAATCAAATCTAAAATAAATTAAACACCGTAAAAGTGTTTTATCCCAAGCAAAATATAAAATAAATTAAAACAATACAAAAGTGAAAAATAATATAATATATTATTTGTCCAAGTATAATAATTTCAACTTCACACAAATTAAATAAATTCGTTTAGGATTAAGTAATTAATGCCTTTGAAAAAAAGAATAACTTAGTTTAGTTAGATAAAATTATTTTTATGTTTATTAAATTATTTTTAATTCGTAAACGGGTCATATCAGGTCACCACTGGTTGACCCGGAATCGACCGGTTTTCTTTTCGGGTTCATCGGGTCCAACCCGATTCTGACCCGAATTCCCGAAACCTCAACCCAAACCCATTAATTTCGTGTTAGGTTCGTGTCGTGTTTTCAGGTCGTGTCGAAAATTGCCACCCCTAGTTGCGGTGATACATTTGCGCCGACAAATTTGAGCGACGATCCGGGCTTTGATCGAGCCGTACCGTTCCTGATTTGTCTCGCGCCTTCAGATCCTCCTTCACGCTTCGACAAGAAGCAAAATATTAAGCAATCGTTCCGACGGAGCTAAATTACTACAGGATAAAGAACGAATAGGAAATTTGGATTTCGAAACAAAAAAGAGAGGGGTGCAACACGAGGACTTCCCAGGGGGTCACCCATCCTAGTACTACTCTCGCCCAAGCACGCTTAACTTCGGAGTTCTGATGGGATCCGGTGCATTAGTGCTGGTATGATCGCACCCGCCATGTTCCTTTCGCTTTATTCTTTTAAACTACCCCGTCCTGCGAAGCAGTGTGGCTTTTCTAGACCGAAATTCATTTTAAGCGTCAATTCAAGCATTTTCCTCTTATCCTTTTATTTATTTACTTTATATTTTTTTTTGTTATTGATTTGCACCCTGTTTTTTTCCCTCATCCCGCAACTCTAAATTATCATGAAATCAATCCTTCACGCTTGCAGTTAGGGGTGGCAATTCGGGTCCAAATCAGGTTGGCGGGTCGGGTTCGGGTCAACAGACCCGCCAGAAAATCTGTTGACCCGAACCCCGACCCGCCAACCCGTGACGGGTCAGGTATGCTGACCCGAACCCGAAAATTTCAGGTTTACGGGGCGGCGGGTCGACCCGAAATGACCCGAAACTTAATTTTAATTTATTAATTTATCACTGTAATTTCTGATAAAATCAATTTCTCACAAAACTAATTACATAATCAAGTAATAAAAATTTAAATAAATGATTCCAAATCAAATCTAAAATAAATTAAACACCGTAAAAGTGTTTTATCCCAAGCAAAATATAAAATAAATTAAAACTATACAAAAGTGAAAAATAATATAATATATTATTTGTCCAAGTATAATAATTTCAACTTCACACAAATTAAATAAATTCGTTTAGGATTAAGTAATTAATGCCTTTGAAAAAAAGAATAACTTAGTTTAGTTAGATAAAATTATTTTTATGTTTATTAAATTATTTTTAATTCGTAAACGGGTCATATCAGGTCACCACTGGTTGACCCGGAATCGACCGGTTTTCTTTTCGGGTTCATCGGGTCCAACCCGATTCTGACCCGAATTCCCGAAACCTCAACCCAAACCCATTAATTTCGTGTTAGGTTCGTGTCGTGTTTTCAGGTCGTGTCGAAAATTGCCACCCCTAGTTGCGGTGATACATTTGCGCCGACAAATTTGAGCGACGATCCGGGCTTTGATCGAGCCGTACCGTTCCTGATTTGTCTCGCGCCTTCAGATCCTCCTTCACGCTTCGACAAGAAGCAAAATATTAAGCAATCGTTCCGACGGAGCTAAATTACTACAGGATAAAGAACGAATAGGAAATTTGGATTTCGAAACAAAAAAGAGAGGGGTGCAACACGAGGACTTCCCAGGGGGTCACCCATCCTAGTACTACTCTCGCCCAAGCACGCTTAACTTCGGAGTTCTGATGGGATCCGGTGCATTAGTGCTGGTATGATCGCACCCGCCATGTTCCTTTCGCTTTATTCTTTTAAACTACCCCGTCCTGCGAAGCAGTGTGGCTTTTCTAGACCGAAATTCATTTTAAGCGTCAATTCAAGCATTTTCCTCTTATCCTTTTATTTATTTACTTTATATTTTTTTTTGTTATTGATTTGCACCCTGTTTTTTTCCCTCATCCCGCAACTCTAAATTATCATGAAATCAATCCTTCACGCTTGCAGTTAGGGGTGGCAATTCGGGTCCAAATCAGGTTGGCGGGTCGGGTTCGGGTCAACAGACCCGCCAGAAAATCTGTTGACCCGAACCCCGACCCGCCAACCCGTGACGGGTCAGGTATGCTGACCCGAACCCGAAAATTTCAGGTTTACGGGGCGGCGGGTCGACCCGAAATGACCCGAAACTTAATTTTAATTTATTAATTTATCACTGTAATTTCTGATAAAATCAATTTCTCACAAAACTAATTACATAATCAAGTAATAAAAATTTAAATAAATGATTCCAAATCAAATCTAAAATAAATTAAACACCGTAAAAGTGTTTTATCCCAAGCAAAATATAAAATAAATTAAAACTATACAAAAGTGAAAAATAATATAATATATTATTTGTCCAAGTATAATAATTTCAACTTCACACAAATTAAATAAATTCGTTTAGGATTAAGTAATTAATGCCTTTGAAAAAAAGAATAACTTAGTTTAGTTAGATAAAATTATTTTTATGTTTATTAAATTATTTTTAATTCGTAAACGGGTCATATCAGGTCACCACGGGTTGACCCGAAATCGACCGGTTTTCTTTTCGGGTTCATCGGGTCCAACCCGATTCTGACCCGAATTCCCGAAACCTCAACCCAAACCCATTAATTTCGTGTTAGGTTCGTGTCGTGTTTTCAGGTCGTGTCGAAAATTGCCACCCCTAGTTGCGGTGATACATTTGCGCCGACAAATTTGAGCGACGATCCGGGCTTTGATCGAGCCGTACCGTTCCTGATTTGTCTCGCGCCTTCAGATCCTCCTTCACGCTTCGACAAGAAGCAAAATATTAAGCAATCGTTCCGACGGAGCTAAATTACTACAGGATAAAGAACGAATAGGAAATTTGGATTTCGAAACAAAAAAGAGAGGGGTGCAACACGAGGACTTCCCAGGGGGTCACCCATCCTAGTACTACTCTCGCCCAAGCACGCTTAACTTCGGAGTTCTGATGGGATCCGGTGCATTAGTGCTGGTATGATCGCACCCGCCATGTTCCTTTCGCTTTATTCTTTTAAACTACCCCGTCCTGCGAAGCAGTGTGGCTTTTCTAGACCGAAATTCATTTTAAGCGTCAATTCAAGCATTTTCCTCTTATCCTTTTATTTATTTACTTTATATTTTTTTTTGTTATTGATTTGCACCCTGTTTTTTTCCCTCATCCCGCAACTCTAAATTATCATGAAATCAATCCTTCACGCTTGCAGTTAGGGGTGGCAATTCGGGTCCAAATCAGGTTGGCGGGTCGGGTTCGGGTCAACAGACCCGCCAGAAAATCTGTTGACCCGAACCCCGACCCGCCAACCCGTGACGGGTCAGGTATGCTGACCCGAAACCGAAAATTTCAGGTTTACGGGGCGGCGGGTCGACCCGAAATGACCCGAAACTTAATTTTAATTTATTAATTTATCACTGTAATTTCTAATAAAATCAATTTCTCACAAAACTAATTACATAATCAAGTAATAAAAATTTAAATAAATGATTCCAAATCAAATCTAAAATAAATTAAACACCGTAAAAGTGTTTTATCCCAAGCAAAATATAAAATAAATTAAAACAATACAAAAGTGAAAAATAATATAATATATTATTTGTCCAAGTATAATAATTTCAACTTCACACAAATTAAATAAATTCGTTTAGGATTAAGTAATTAATGCCTTTGAAAAAAAGAATAACTTAGTTTAGTTAGATAAAATTATTTTTATGTTTATTAAATTATTTTTAATTCGTAAACGGGTCATATCAGGTCACCACTGGTTGACCCGGAATCGACCGGTTTTCTTTTCGGGTTCATCGGGTCCAACCCGATTCTGACCCGAATTCCCGAAACCTCAACCCAAACCCATTAATTTCGTGTTAGGTTCGTGTCGTGTTTTCAGGTCGTGTCGAAAATTGCCACCCCTAGTTGCGGTGATACATTTGCGCCGACAAATTTGAGCGACGATCCGGGCTTTGATCGAGCCGTACCGTTCCTGATTTGTCTCGCGCCTTCAGATCCTCCTTCACGCTTCGACAAGAAGCAAAATATTAAGCAATCGTTCCGACGGAGCTAAATTACTACAGGATAAAGAACGAATAGGAAATTTGGATTTCGAAACAAAAAAGAGAGGGGTGCAACACGAGGACTTCCCAGGGGGTCACCCATCCTAGTACTACTCTCGCCCAAGCACGCTTAACTTCGGAGTTCTGATGGGATCCGGTGCATTAGTGCTGGTATGATCGCACCCGCCATGTTCCTTTCGCTTTATTCTTTTAAACTACCCCGTCCTGCGAAGCAGTGTGGCTTTTCTAGACCGAAATTCATTTTAAGCGTCAATTCAAGCATTTTCCTCTTATCCTTTTATTTATTTACTTTATATTTTTTTTTGTTATTGATTTGCACCCTGTTTTTTTCCCTCATCCCGCAACTCTAAATTATCATGAAATCAATCCTTCACGCTTGCAGTTAGGGGTGGCAATTCGGGTCCAAATCAGGTTGGCGGGTCGGGTTCGGGTCAACAGACCCGCCAGAAAATCTGTTGACCCGAACCCCGACCCGCCAACCCGTGACGGGTCAGGTATGCTGACCCGAACCCGAAAATTTCAGGTTTACGGGGCGGCGGGTCGACCCGAAATGACCCGAAACTTAATTTTAATTTATTAATTTATCACTGTAATTTCTGATAAAATCAATTTCTCACAAAACTAATTACATAATCAAGTAATAAAAATTTAAATAAATGATTCCAAATCAAATCTAAAATAAATTAAACACCGTAAAAGTGTTTTATCCCAAGCAAAATATAAAATAAATTAAAACTATACAAAAGTGAAAAATAATATAATATATTATTTGTCCAAGTATAATAATTTCAACTTCACACAAATTAAATAAATTCGTTTAGGATTAAGTAATTAATGCCTTTGAAAAAAAGAATAACTTAGTTTAGTTAGATAAAATTATTTTTATGTTTATTAAATTATTTTTAATTCGTAAACGGGTCATATCAGGTCACCACGGGTTGACCCGAAATCGACCGGTTTTCTTTTCGGGTTCATCGGGTCCAACCCGATTCTGACCCGAATTCCCGAAACCTCAACCCAAACCCATTAATTTCGTGTTAGGTTCGTGTCGTGTTTTCAGGTCGTGTCGAAAATTGCCACCCCTAGTTGCGGTGATACATTTGCGCCGACAAATTTGAGCGACGATCCGGGCTTTGATCGAGCCGTACCGTTCCTGATTTGTCTCGCGCCTTCAGATCCTCCTTCACGCTTCGACAAGAAGCAAAATATTAAGCAATCGTTCCGACGGAGCTAAATTACTACAGGATAAAGAACGAATAGGAAATTTGGATTTCGAAACAAAAAAGAGAGGGGTGCAACACGAGGACTTCCCAGGGGGTCACCCATCCTAGTACTACTCTCGCCCAAGCACGCTTAACTTCGGAGTTCTGATGGGATCCGGTGCATTAGTGCTGGTATGATCGCACCCGCCATGTTCCTTTCGCTTTATTCTTTTAAACTACCCCGTCCTGCGAAGCAGTGTGGCTTTTCTAGACCGAAATTCATTTTAAGCGTCAATTCAAGCATTTTCCTCTTATGCTTTTATTTATTTACTTTATATTTTTTTTTGTTATTGATTTGCACCCTGTTTTTTTCCCTCATCCCGCAACTCTAAATTATCATGAAATCAATCCTTCACGCTTGCAGTTAGGGGTGGCAATTCGGGTCCAAATCAGGTTGGCGGGTCGGGTTCGGGTCAACAGACCCGCCAGAAAATCTGTTGACCCGAACCCCGACCCGCCAACCCGTGACGGGTCAGGTATGCTGACCCGAAACCGAAAATTTCAGGTTTACGGGGCGGCGGGTCGACCCGAAATGACCCGAAACTTAATTTTAATTTATTAATTTATCACTGTAATTTCTAATAAAATCAATTTCTCACAAAACTAATTACATAATCAAGTAATAAAAATTTAAATAAATGATTCCAAATCAAATCTAAAATAAATTAAACACCGTAAAAGTGTTTTATCCCAAGCAAAATATAAAATAAATTAAAACAATACAAAAGTGAAAAATAATATAATATATTATTTGTCCAAGTATAATAATTTCAACTTCACACAAATTAAATAAATTCGTTTATGATTAAGTAATTAATGCCTTTGAAAAAAAGAATAACTTAGTTTAGTTAGATAAAATTATTTTTATGTTTATTAAATTATTTTTAATTCGTAAACGGGTCATATCGGGTCATATCAGGTCACCACGGGTTGACCCGAAATCGACCGGTTTTCTTTTCGGGTTCATCGGGTCCAACCCGATTCTGACCCGAATTCCCGAAACCTCAACCCAAACCCATTAATTTCGTGTTAGGTTCGTGTCGTGTTTTCAGGTCGTGTCGAAAATTGCCACCCCTAGTTGCGGTGATACATTTGCGCCGACAAATTTGAGCGACGATCCGGGCTTTGATCGAGCCGTACCGTTCCTGATTTGTCTCGCGCCTTCAGATCCTCCTTCACGCTTCGACAAGAAGCAAAATATTAAGCAATCGTTCCGACGGAGCTAAATTACTACAGGATAAAGAACGAATAGGAAATTTGGATTTCGAAACAAAAAAGAGAGGGGTGCAACACGAGGACTTCCCAGGGGGTCACCCATCCTAGTACTACTCTCGCCCAAGCACGCTTAACTTCGGAGTTCTGATGGGATCCGGTGCATTAGTGCTGGTATGATCGCACCCGCCATGTTCCTTTCGCTTTATTCTTTTAAACTACCCCGTCCTGCGAAGCAGTGTGGCTTTTCTAGACCGAAATTCATTTTAAGCGTCAATTCAAGCATTTTCCTCTTATCCTTTTATTTATTTACTTTATATTTTTTTTTGTTATTGATTTGCACCCTATTTTTTTCCCTCATCCCGCAACTCTAAATTATCATGAAATCAATCCTTCACGCTTGCAGTTAGGGGTGGCAATTCGGGTCCAAATCAGGTTGGCGGGTCGGGTTCGGGTCAACAGACCCGCCAGAAAATCTGTTGACCCGAACCCCGACCCGCCAACCCGTGACGGGTCAGGTATGCTGACCCGAACCCGAAAATTTCAGGTTTACGGGGCGGCGGGTCGACCCGAAATGACCCGAAACTTAATTTTAATTTATTAATTTATCACTGTAATTTCTAATAAAATCAATTTCTCACAAAACTAATTACATAATCAAGTAATAAAAATTTAAATAAATGATTCCAAATCAAATCTAAAATAAATTAAACACCGTAAAAGTGTTTTATCCCAAGCAAAATATAAAATAAATTAAAACAATACAAAAGTGAAAAATAATATAATATATTATTTGTCCAAGTATAATAATTTCAACTTCACACAAATTACATAAATTCGTTTAGGATTAAGTAATTAATGCCTTTGAAAAAAAGAATAACTTAGTTTAGTTAGATAAAATTATTTTTATGTTTATTAAATTATTTTTAATTCGTAAACAGGTCATATCGGGTCATATCAGGTCACCACGGGTTGACCCGAAATCGACCGGTTTTCTTTTCGGGTTCATCGGGTCCAACCCCAATTCCCGAAACCTCAACCCAAACCCATTAATTTCGTGTTAGGTTCGTGTCGTGTTTTCAGGTCGTGTCGAAAATTGCCACCCCTAGTTGCGGTGATACATTTGCGCCGACAAATTTGAGCGACGATCCGGGCTTTGATCGAGCCGTACCGTTCCTGATTTGTCTCGCGCCTTCAGATCCTCCTTCACGCTTCGACAAGAAGCAAAATATTAAGCAATCGTTCCGACGGAGCTAAATTACTACAGGATAAAGAACGAATAGGAAATTTGGATTTCGAAACAAAAAAGAAAGGGGTGCAACACGAGGACTTCCCAGGGGGTCACCCATCCTAGTACTACTCTCGCCCAAGCACGCTTAACTTCGGAGTTCTGATGGGATCCGGTGCATTAATGCTGGTATGATCGCACCCGCCATGTTCCTTTCGCTTTATTCTTTTAAACTACCCCGTCCTGCGAAGCAGTGTGGTTTTTCTAGACCGAAATTCATTTTAAGCGTCAATTCAAGCATTTTCCTCTTATCCTTTTATTTATTTACTTTATATTTTTTTTTGTTATTGATTTGCACCCTGTTTTTTTCCCTCATCCCGCAACTCTAAATTATCATGAAATCAATCCTTCACGCTTGCAGTTAGGGGTGGCAATTCGGGTCCAAATCAGGTTGGCGGGTCGGGTTCGGGTCAACAGACCCGCCAGAAAATCTGTTGACCCGAACCCCGACCCGCCAACCCGTGACGGGTCAGGTATGCTGACCCGAACCCGAAAATTTCAGGTTTACGGGGCGGCGGGTCGACCCGAAATGACCCGAAACTTAATTTTAATTTATTAATTTATCACTGTAATTTCTAATAAAATCAATTTCTCACAAAACTAATTACATAATCAAGTAATAAAAATTTAAATAAATGATTCCAAATCAAATCTAAAATAAATTAAACACCGTAAAAGTGTTTTATCCCAAGCAAAATATAAAATAAATTAAAACAATACAAAAGTGAAAAATAATATAATATATTATTTGTCCAAGTATAATAATTTCAACTTCACACAAATTAAATAAATTCGTTTAGGATTAAGTAATTAATGCCTTTGAAAAAAAGAATAACTTAGTTTAGTTAGATAAAATTATTTTTATGTTTATTAAATTATTTTTAATTCGTAAACGGGTCATATCGGGTCATATCAGGTCACCACGGGTTGACCCGAAATCGACCGGTTTTCTTTTCGGGTTCATCGGGTCCAACCCGATTCTGACCCGAATTCCCGAAACCTCAACCCAAACCCATTAATTTCGTGTTAGGTTCGTGTCGTGTTTTCAGGTCGTGTCGAAAATTGCCACCCCTAGTTGCGGTGATACATTTGCGCCGACAAATTTGAGCGACGATCCGGGCTTTGATCGAGCCGTACCGTTCCTGATTTGTCTCGCGCCTTCAGATCCTCCTTCACGCTTCGACAAGAAGCAAAATATTAAGCAATCGTTCCGACGGAGCTAAATTACTACAGGATAAAGAACGAATAGGAAATTTGGATTTCGAAACAAAAAAGAGAGGGGTGCAACACGAGGACTTCCCAGGGGGTCACCCATCCTAGTACTACTCTCGCCCAAGCACGCTTAACTTCGGAGTTCTGATGGGATCCGGTGCATTAGTGCTGGTATGATCGCACCCGCCATGTTCCTTTCGCTTTATTCTTTTAAACTACCCCGTCCTGCGAAGCAGTGTGGCTTTTCTAGACCGAAATTCATTTTAAGCGTCAATTCAAGCATTTTCCTCTTATCCATTTTATTTATTTACTTTATATTTTTTTTTGTTATTGATTTGCACCCTGTTTTTTTCCCTCATCCCGCAACTCTAAATTATCATGAAATCAATCCTTCACGCTTGCAGTTAGGGGTGGCAATTCGGGTCCAAATCAGGTTGGCGGGTCGGGTTCGGGTCAACAGACCCGCCAGAAAATCTGTTGACCCGAACCCCGACCCGCCAACCCGTGACGGGTCAGGTATGCTGACCCGAACCCGAAAATTTCAGGTTTACGGGGCGGCGGGTCGACCCGAAATGACCCGAAACTTAATTTTAATTTATTAATTTATCACTGTAATTTCTGATAAAATCAATTTCTCACAAAACTAATTACATAATCAAGTAATAAAAATTTAAATAAATGATTCCAAATCAAATCTAAAATAAATTAAACACCGTAAAAGTGTTTTATCCCAAGCAAAATATAAAATAAATTAAAACAATACAAAAGTGAAAAATAATATAATATATTATTTGTCCAAGTATAATAATTTCAACTTCACACAAATTAAATAAATTCGTTTAGGATTAAGTAATTAATGCCTTTGAAAAAAAGAATAACTTAGTTTAGTTAGATAAAATTATTTTTATGAATTTATTTTATATTTTGCTTGGGATAAAACACTTTTACGGTGTTTAATTTATTTTAGATTTGATTTGGAATCATTTATTTAAATTTTTATTACTTGATTATGTAATTAGTTTTGTGAGAAATTGATTTTATTAGAAATTACAGTGATAAATTAATAAATTAAAATTAAGTTTCGGGTCATTTCGGGTCGACCCGCCGCCCCGTAAACCAGAAATTTTCGGGTTCGGGTCAGCATACCTGACCCGTCACGGGTTGGCGGGTCGGTGTTCGGGTCAACAGATTTTCTGACGGGTCTGTTGACCCGAACCCGACCCGCCAACCTGATTTGGACCCGAATTGCCACCCCTAACTGCAAGCGTGAAGGATTGATTTCATGATAATTTAGAGTTGCGGGATGAGGGAAAAAAACAGGGTGCAAATCAATAACAAAAAAAAATATAAAGTAAATAAATAAAAGGATAAGAGGAAAATGCTTGAATTGACGCTTAAAATGAATTTCGGTCTAGAAAAGCCACACTGCTTCGCAGGACGGGGTAGTTTAAAAGAATAAAGCGAAAGGAACATGGCGGGTGCGATCATACCAGCACTAATGCACCGGATCCAATCAGAACTCCGAAGTTAAGCGTGCTTGGGCGAGAGTAGTACTAGGATGGGTGACCCCCTGGGAAGTCCTCGTGTTGCACCCCTTTCTTTTTTGTTTCGAAATCCAAATTTCCTATTCGTTCTTTATCCTGTAGTAATTTAGCTCCGTCGGAACGATTGCTTAATATTTTGCTTCTTGTCGAAGCGTGAAGGAGGATCTGAAATTTTCGACACGACCTGAAAACACGACACGAACCTAACACGAAATTAATGGGTTTGGGTTGAGGTTTCGGGAATTCGGGTCAGAATCGGGTTGGACCCGATGAACCCGAAAAGAAAACCGGTCGATTTCGGGTCAACCCGTGGTGACCTGATATGACCCGATATGACCCGTTTACGAATTAAAAATAATTTAATAAACATAAAAATAATTTTATCTAACTAAACTAAGTTATTCTTTTTTTCAAAGGCATTAATTACTTAATCCTAAACGAATTTATTTAATTTGTGTGAAGTTGAAATTATTATACTTGGACAAATAATATATTATATTATTTTTCACTTTTGTATTGTTTTAATTTATTTTATATTTTGCTTGGGATAAAACACTTTTACGGTGTTTAATTTATTTTAGATTTGATTTGGAATCATTTATTTAAATTTTTATTACTTGATTATGTAATTAGTTTTGTGAGAAATTGATTTTATTAGAAATTACAGTGATAAATTAATAAATTAAAATTAAGTTTCGGGTCATTTCGGGTCGACCCGCCGCCCCGTAAACCTGAAATTTTCGGGTTCGGGTCAGCATACCTGACCCGTCACGGGTTGGCGGGTCGGGGTTCGGGTCAACAGATTTTCTGGCGGGTCTGTTGACCCGAACCCGACCCGCCAACCTGATTTGGACCCGAATTGCCACCCCTAACTGCAAGCGTGAAGGATTGATTTCATGATAATTTAGAGTTGCGGGATGAGGGAAAAAAACAGGGTGCAAATCAATAACAAAAAAAAATATAAAGTAAATAAATAAAAGGATAAGAGGAAAATGCTTGAATTGACGCTTAAAATGAATTTCGGTCTAGAAAAGCCACACTGCTTCGCAGGACGGGGTAGTTTAAAAGAATAAAGCGAAAGGAACATGGCGGGTGCGATCATACCAGCACTAATGCACCGGATCCCATCAGAACTCCGAAGTTAAGCGTGCTTGGGCGAGAGTAGTACTAGGATGGGTGACCCCCTGGGAAGTCCTCGTGTTGCACCCCTCTCTTTTTTGTTTCGAAATCCAAATTTCCTATTCGTTCTTTATCCTGTAGTAATTTAGCTCCGTCGGAACGATTGCTTAATATTTTGCTTCTTGTCGAAGCGTGAAGGAGGATCTGAAGGCGCGAGACAAATCAGGAACGGTACGGCTCGATCAAAACCCGGATCGTCGCTCAAATTTGTCGGCGCAAATGTATCACCGCAACTAGGGGTGGCAATTTTCGACACGACACGAACCTAACACGAAATTAATGGGTTTGGGTTGAGGTTTCGGGAATTCGGGTCAGAATCGGGTTGGACCCGATGAACCCGAAAAGAAAACCGGTCGATTTCGGGTCAACCCGTGGTGACCTGATATGACCCGATATGACCCGTTTACGAATTAAAAATAATTTAATAAACATAAAAATAATTTTATCTAACTAAACTAAGTTATTCTTTTTTTCAAAGGCATTAATTACTTAATCCTAAACGAATTTATTTAATTTGTGTGAAGTTGAAATTATTATACTTGGACAAATAATATATTATATTATTTTTCACTTTTGTATTGTTTTAATTTATTTTATATTTTGCTTGGGATAAAACACTTTTACGGTGTTTAATTTATTTTAGATTTGATTTGGAATCATTTATTTAAATTTTTATTACTTGATTATGTAATTAGTTTTGTGAGAAATTGATTTTATTAGAAATTACAGTGATAAATTAATAAATTAAAATTAAGTTTCGGGTCATTTCGGGTCGACCCGCCGCCCCGTAAACCTGAAATTTTCGGGTTCGGGTCAGCATACCTGACCCGTCACGGGTTGGCGGGTCGGGGTTCGGGTCAACAGATTTTCTGGCGGGTCTGTTGACCCGAACCCGACCCGCCAACCTGATTTGGACCCGAATTGCCACCCCTAACTGCAAGCGTGAAGGATTGATTTCATGATAATTTAGAGTTGCGGGATGAGGGAAAAAAACAGGGTGCAAATCAATAACAAAAAAAAATATAAAGTAAATAAATAAAAGGATAAGAGGAAAATGCTTGAATTGACGCTTAAAATGAATTTCGGTCTAGAAAAGCCACACTGCTTCGCAGGACGGGGTAGTTTAAAAGAATAAAGCGAAAGGAACATGGCGGGTGCGATCATACCAGCACTAATGCACCGGATCCCATCAGAACTCCGAAGTTAAGCGTGCTTGGGCGAGAGTAGTACTAGGATGGGTGACCCCCTGGGAAGTCCTCGTGTTGCACCCCTCTCTTTTTTGTTTCGAAATCCAAATTTCCTATTCGTTCTTTATCCTGTAGTAATTTAGCTCCGTCGGAACGATTGCTTAATATTTTGCTTCTTGTCGAAGCGTGAAGGAGGATCTGAAGGCGCGAGACAAATCAGGAACGGTACGGCTCGATCAAAGCCCGGATCGTCGCTCAAATTTGTCGGCGCAAATGTATCACCGCAACTAGGGGTGGCAATTTTCGACACGACCTGAAAACACGACACGAACCTAACACGAAATTAATGGGTTTGGGTTGAGGTTTCGGGAATTCGGGTCAGAATCGGGTTGGACCCGATGAACCCGAAAAGAAAACCGGTCGATTTCGGGTCAACCCGTGGTGACCTGATATGACCCGATATGACCCGTTTACGAATTAAAAATAATTTAATAAACATAAAAATAATTTTATCTAACTAAACTAAGTTATTCTTTTTTTCAAAGGCATTAATTACTTAATCCTAAACGAATTTATTTAATTTGTGTGAAGTTGAAATTATTATACTTGGACAAATAATATATTATATTATTTTTCACTTTTGTATTGTTTTAATTTATTTTATATTTTGCTTGGGATAAAACACTTTTACGGTGTTTAATTTATTTTAGATTTGATTTGGAATCATTTATTTAAATTTTTATTACTTGATTATGTAATTAGTTTTGTGAGAAATTGATTTTATTAGAAATTACAGTGATAAATTAATAAATTAAAATTAAGTTTCGGGTCATTTCGGGTCGACCCGCCGCCCCGTAAACCAGAAATTTTCGGGTTCGGGTCAGCATACCTGACCCGTCACGGGTTGGCGGGTCGGTGTTCGGGTCAACAGATTTTCTGACGGGTCTGTTGACCCGAACCCGACCCGCCAACCTGATTTGGACCCGAATTGCCACCCCTAACTGCAAGCGTGAAGGATTGATTTCATGATAATTTAGAGTTGCGGGATGAGGGAAAAAAACAGGGTGCAAATCAATAACAAAAAAAAATATAAAGTAAATAAATAAAAGGATAAGAGGAAAATGCTTGAATTGACGCTTAAAATGAATTTCGGTCTAGAAAAGCCACACTGCTTCGCAGGACGGGGTAGTTTAAAAGAATAAAGCGAAAGGAACATGGCGGGTGCGATCATACCAGCACTAATGCACCGGATCCAATCAGAACTCCGAAGTTAAGCGTGCTTGGGCGAGAGTAGTACTAGGATGGGTGACCCCCTGGGAAGTCCTCGTGTTGCACCCCTTTCTTTTTTGTTTCGAAATCCAAATTTCCTATTCGTTCTTTATCCTGTAGTAATTTAGCTCCGTCGGAACGATTGCTTAATATTTTGCTTCTTGTCGAAGCGTGAAGGAGGATCTGAAGGCGCGAGACAAATCAGGAACGGTACGGCTCGATCAAAGCCCGGATCGTCGCTCAAATTTGTCGGCGCAAATGTATCACCGCAACTAGGGGTGGCAATTTTCGACACGACCTGAAAACACGACACGAACCTAACACGAAATTAATGGGTTTGGGTTGAGGTTTCGGGAATTCGGGTCAGAATCGGGTTGGACCCGATGAACCCGAAAAGAAAACCGGTCGATTTCGGGTCAACCCGTGGTGACCTGATATGACCCGATATGACCCGTTTACGAATTAAAAATAATTTAATAAACATAAAAATAATTTTATCTAACTAAACTAAGTTATTCTTTTTTTCAAAGGCATTAATTACTTAATCCTAAACGAATTTATTTAATTTGTGTGAAGTTGAAATTATTATACTTGGACAAATAATATATTATATTATTTTTCACTTTTGTATTGTTTTAATTTATTTTATATTTTGCTTGGGATAAAACACTTTTACGGTGTTTAATTTATTTTAGATTTGATTTGGAATCATTTATTTAAATTTTTATTACTTGATTATGTAATTAGTTTTGTGAGAAATTGATTTTATTAGAAATTACAGTGATAAATTAATAAATTAAAATTAAGTTTCGGGTCATTTCGGGTCGACCCGCCGCCCCGTAAACCTGAAATTTTCGGGTTCGGGTCAGCATACCTGACCCGTCACGGGTTGGCGGGTCGGGGTTCGGGTCAACAGATTTTCTGGCGGGTCTGTTGACCCGAACCCGACCCGCCAACCTGATTTGGACCCGAATTGCCACCCCTAACTGCAAGCGTGAAGGATTGATTTCATGATAATTTAGAGTTGCGGGATGAGGGAAAAAAACAGGGTGCAAATCAATAACAAAAAAAAATATAAAGTAAATAAATAAAAGGATAAGAGGAAAATGCTTGAATTGACGCTTAAAATGAATTTCGGTCTAGAAAAGCCACACTGCTTCGCAGGACGGGGTAGTTTAAAAGAATAAAGCGAAAGGAACATGGCGGGTGCGATCATACCAGCACTAATGCACCGGATCCCATCAGAACTCCGAAGTTAAGCGTGCTTGGGCGAGAGTAGTACTAGGATGGGTGACCCCCTGGGAAGTCCTCGTGTTGCACCCCTCTCTTTTTTGTTTCGAAATCCAAATTTCCTATTCGTTCTTTATCCTGTAGTAATTTAGCTCCGTCGGAACGATTGCTTAATATTTTGCTTCTTGTCGAAGCGTGAAGGAGGATCTGAAGGCGCGAGACAAATCAGGAACGGTACGGCTCGATCAAAGCCCGGATCGTCGCTCAAATTTGTCGGCGCAAATGTATCACCGCAACTAGGGGTGGCAATTTTCGACACGACCTGAAAACACGACACGAACCTAACACGAAATTAATGGGTTTGGGTTGAGGTTTCGGGAATTCGGGTCAGAATCGGGTTGGACCCGATGAACCCGAAAAGAAAACCGGTCGATTTCGGGTCAACCCGTGGTGACCTGATATGACCCGATATGACCCGTTTACGAATTAAAAATAATTTAATAAACATAAAAATAATTTTATCTAACTAAACTAAGTTATTCTTTTTTTCAAAGGCATTAATTACTTAATCCTAAACGAATTTATTTAATTTGTGTGAAGTTGAAATTATTATACTTGGACAAATAATATATTATATTATTTTTCACTTTTGTATTGTTTTAATTTATTTTATATTTTGCTTGGGATAAAACACTTTTACGGTGTTTAATTTATTTTAGATTTGATTTGGAATCATTTATTTAAATTTTTATTACTTGATTATGTAATTAGTTTTGTGAGAAATTGATTTTATTAGAAATTACAGTGATAAATTAATAAATTAAAATTAAGTTTCGGGTCATTTCGGGTCGACCCGCCGCCCCGTAAACCAGAAATTTTCGGGTTCGGGTCAGCATACCTGACCCGTCACGGGTTGGCGGGTCGGTGTTCGGGTCAACAGATTTTCTGACGGGTCTGTTGACCCGAACCCGACCCGCCAACCTGATTTGGACCCGAATTGCCACCCCTAACTGCAAGCGTGAAGGATTGATTTCATGATAATTTAGAGTTGCGGGATGAGGGAAAAAAACAGGGTGCAAATCAATAACAAAAAAAAATATAAAGTAAATAAATAAAAGGATAAGAGGAAAATGCTTGAATTGACGCTTAAAATGAATTTCGGTCTAGAAAAGCCACACTGCTTCGCAGGACGGGGTAGTTTAAAAGAATAAAGCGAAAGGAACATGGCGGGTGCGATCATACCAGCACTAATGCACCGGATCCAATCAGAACTCCGAAGTTAAGCGTGCTTGGGCGAGAGTAGTACTAGGATGGGTGACCCCCTGGGAAGTCCTCGTGTTGCACCCCTTTCTTTTTTGTTTCGAAATCCAAATTTCCTATTCGTTCTTTATCCTGTAGTAATTTAGCTCCGTCGGAACGATTGCTTAATATTTTGCTTCTTGTCGAAGCGTGAAGGAGGATCTGAAGGCGCGAGACAAATCAGGAACGGTACGGCTCGATCAAAGCCCGGATCGTCGCTCAAATTTGTCGGCGCAAATGTATCACCGCAACTAGGGGTGGCAATTTTCGACACGACCTGAAAACACGACACGAACCTAACACGAAATTAATGGGTTTGGGTTGAGGTTTCGGGAATTCGGGTCAGAATCGGGTTGGACCCGATGAACCCGAAAAGAAAACCGGTCGATTTCGGGTCAACCCGTGGTGACCTGATATGACCCGATATGACCCGTTTACGAATTAAAAATAATTTAATAAACATAAAAATAATTTTATCTAACTAAACTAAGTTATTCTTTTTTTCAAAGGCATTAATTACTTAATCCTAAACGAATTTATTTAATTTGTGTGAAGTTGAAATTATTATACTTGGACAAATAATATATTATATTATTTTTCACTTTTGTATTGTTTTAATTTATTTTATATTTTGCTTGGGATAAAACACTTTTACGGTGTTTAATTTATTTTAGATTTGATTTGGAATCATTTATTTAAATTTTTATTACTTGATTATGTAATTAGTTTTGTGAGAAATTGATTTTATTAGAAATTACAGTGATAAATTAATAAATTAAAATTAAGTTTCGGGTCATTTCGGGTCGACCCGCCGCCCCGTAAACCTGAAATTTTCGGGTTCGGGTCAGCATACCTGACCCGTCACGGGTTGGCGGGTCGGGGTTCGGGTCAACAGATTTTCTGGCGGGTCTGTTGACCCGAACCCGACCCGCCAACCTGATTTGGACCCGAATTGCCACCCCTAACTGCAAGCGTGAAGGATTGATTTCATGATAATTTAGAGTTGCGGGATGAGGGAAAAAAACAGGGTGCAAATCAATAACAAAAAAAAATATAAAGTAAATAAATAAAAGGATAAGAGGAAAATGCTTGAATTGACGCTTAAAATGAATTTCGGTCTAGAAAAGCCACACTGCTTCGCAGGACGGGGTAGTTTAAAAGAATAAAGCGAAAGGAACATGGCGGGTGCGATCATACCAGCACTAATGCACCGGATCCCATCAGAACTCCGAAGTTAAGCGTGCTTGGGCGAGAGTAGTACTAGGATGGGTGACCCCCTGGGAAGTCCTCGTGTTGCACCCCTCTCTTTTTTGTTTCGAAATCCAAATTTCCTATTCGTTCTTTATCCTGTAGTAATTTAGCTCCGTCGGAACGATTGCTTAATATTTTGCTTCTTGTCGAAGCGTGAAGGAGGATCTGAAGGCGCGAGACAAATCAGGAACGGTACGGCTCGATCAAAGCCCGGATCGTCGCTCAAATTTGTCGGCGCAAATGTATCACCGCAACTAGGGGTGGCAATTTTCGACACGACCTGAAAACACGACACGAACCTAACACGAAATTAATGGGTTTGGGTTGAGGTTTCGGGAATTCGGGTCAGAATCGGGTTGGACCCGATGAACCCGAAAAGAAAACCGGTCGATTTCGGGTCAACCCGTGGTGACCTGATATGACCCGATATGACCCGTTTACGAATTAAAAATAATTTAATAAACATAAAAATAATTTTATCTAACTAAACTAAGTTATTCTTTTTTTCAAAGGCATTAATTACTTAATCCTAAACGAATTTATTTAATTTGTGTGAAGTTGAAATTATTATACTTGGACAAATAATATATTATATTATTTTTCACTTTTGTATTGTTTTAATTTATTTTATATTTTGCTTGGGATAAAACACTTTTACGGTGTTTAATTTATTTTAGATTTGATTTGGAATCATTTATTTAAATTTTTATTACTTGATTATGTAATTAGTTTTGTGAGAAATTGATTTTATTAGAAATTACAGTGATAAATTAATAAATTAAAATTAAGTTTCGGGTCATTTCGGGTCGACCCGCCGCCCCGTAAACCAGAAATTTTCGGGTTCGGGTCAGCATACCTGACCCGTCACGGGTTGGCGGGTCGGTGTTCGGGTCAACAGATTTTCTGACGGGTCTGTTGACCCGAACCCGACCCGCCAACCTGATTTGGACCCGAATTGCCACCCCTAACTGCAAGCGTGAAGGATTGATTTCATGATAATTTAGAGTTGCGGGATGAGGGAAAAAAACAGGGTGCAAATCAATAACAAAAAAAAATATAAAGTAAATAAATAAAAGGATAAGAGGAAAATGCTTGAATTGACGCTTAAAATGAATTTCGGTCTAGAAAAGCCACACTGCTTCGCAGGACGGGGTAGTTTAAAAGAATAAAGCGAAAGGAACATGGCGGGTGCGATCATACCAGCACTAATGCACCGGATCCAATCAGAACTCCGAAGTTAAGCGTGCTTGGGCGAGAGTAGTACTAGGATGGGTGACCCCCTGGGAAGTCCTCGTGTTGCACCCCTTTCTTTTTTGTTTCGAAATCCAAATTTCCTATTCGTTCTTTATCCTGTAGTAATTTAGCTCCGTCGGAACGATTGCTTAATATTTTGCTTCTTGTCGAAGCGTGAAGGAGGATCTGAAGGCGCGAGACAAATCAGGAACGGTACGGCTCGATCAAAGCCCGGATCGTCGCTCAAATTTGTCGGCGCAAATGTATCACCGCAACTAGGGGTGGCAATTTTCGACACGACCTGAAAACACGACACGAACCTAACACGAAATTAATGGGTTTGGGTTGAGGTTTCGGGAATTCGGGTCAGAATCGGGTTGGACCCGATGAACCCGAAAAGAAAACCGGTCGATTTCGGGTCAACCCGTGGTGACCTGATATGACCCGATATGACCCGTTTACGAATTAAAAATAATTTAATAAACATAAAAATAATTTTATCTAACTAAACTAAGTTATTCTTTTTTTCAAAGGCATTAATTACTTAATCCTAAACGAATTTATTTAATTTGTGTGAAGTTGAAATTATTATACTTGGACAAATAATATATTATATTATTTTTCACTTTTGTATTGTTTTAATTTATTTTATATTTTGCTTGGGATAAAACACTTTTACGGTGTTTAATTTATTTTAGATTTGATTTGGAATCATTTATTTAAATTTTTATTACTTGATTATGTAATTAGTTTTGTGAGAAATTGATTTTATTAGAAATTACAGTGATAAATTAATAAATTAAAATTAAGTTTCGGGTCATTTCGGGTCGACCCGCCGCCCCGTAAACCTGAAATTTTCGGGTTCGGGTCAGCATACCTGACCCGTCACGGGTTGGCGGGTCGGGGTTCGGGTCAACAGATTTTCTGGCGGGTCTGTTGACCCGAACCCGACCCGCCAACCTGATTTGGACCCGAATTGCCACCCCTAACTGCAAGCGTGAAGGATTGATTTCATGATAATTTAGAGTTGCGGGATGAGGGAAAAAAACAGGGTGCAAATCAATAACAAAAAAAAATATAAAGTAAATAAATAAAAGGATAAGAGGAAAATGCTTGAATTGACGCTTAAAATGAATTTCGGTCTAGAAAAGCCACACTGCTTCGCAGGACGGGGTAGTTTAAAAGAATAAAGCGAAAGGAACATGGCGGGTGCGATCATACCAGCACTAATGCACCGGATCCCATCAGAACTCCGAAGTTAAGCGTGCTTGGGCGAGAGTAGTACTAGGATGGGTGACCCCCTGGGAAGTCCTCGTGTTGCACCCCTCTCTTTTTTGTTTCGAAATCCAAATTTCCTATTCGTTCTTTATCCTGTAGTAATTTAGCTCCGTCGGAACGATTGCTTAATATTTTGCTTCTTGTCGAAGCGTGAAGGAGGATCTGAAGGCGCGAGACAAATCAGGAACGGTACGGCTCGATCAAAACCCGGATCGTCGCTCAAATTTGTCGGCGCAAATGTATCACCGCAACTAGGGGTGGCAATTTTCGACACGACACGAACCTAACACGAAATTAATGGGTTTGGGTTGAGGTTTCGGGAATTCGGGTCAGAATCGGGTTGGACCCGATGAACCCGAAAAGAAAACCGGTCGATTTCGGGTCAACCCGTGGTGACCTGATATGACCCGATATGACCCGTTTACGAATTAAAAATAATTTAATAAACATAAAAATAATTTTATCTAACTAAACTAAGTTATTCTTTTTTTCAAAGGCATTAATTACTTAATCCTAAACGAATTTATTTAATTTGTGTGAAGTTGAAATTATTATACTTGGACAAATAATATATTATATTATTTTTCACTTTTGTATTGTTTTAATTTATTTTATATTTTGCTTGGGATAAAACACTTTTACGGTGTTTAATTTATTTTAGATTTGATTTGGAATCATTTATTTAAATTTTTATTACTTGATTATGTAATTAGTTTTGTGAGAAATTGATTTTATTAGAAATTACAGTGATAAATTAATAAATTAAAATTAAGTTTCGGGTCATTTCGGGTCGACCCGCCGCCCCGTAAACCTGAAATTTTCGGGTTCGGGTCAGCATACCTGACCCGTCACGGGTTGGCGGGTCGGGGTTCGGGTCAACAGATTTTCTGGCGGGTCTGTTGACCCGAACCCGACCCGCCAACCTGATTTGGACCCGAATTGCCACCCCTAACTGCAAGCGTGAAGGATTGATTTCATGATAATTTAGAGTTGCGGGATGAGGGAAAAAAACAGGGTGCAAATCAATAACAAAAAAAAATATAAAGTAAATAAATAAAAGGATAAGAGGAAAATGCTTGAATTGACGCTTAAAATGAATTTCGGTCTAGAAAAGCCACACTGCTTCGCAGGACGGGGTAGTTTAAAAGAATAAAGCGAAAGGAACATGGCGGGTGCGATCATACCAGCACTAATGCACCGGATCCCATCAGAACTCCGAAGTTAAGCGTGCTTGGGCGAGAGTAGTACTAGGATGGGTGACCCCCTGGGAAGTCCTCGTGTTGCACCCCTCTCTTTTTTGTTTCGAAATCCAAATTTCCTATTCGTTCTTTATCCTGTAGTAATTTAGCTCCGTCGGAACGATTGCTTAATATTTTGCTTCTTGTCGAAGCGTGAAGGAGGATCTGAAGGCGCGAGACAAATCAGGAACGGTACGGCTCGATCAAAGCCCGGATCGTCGCTCAAATTTGTCGGCGCAAATGTATCACCGCAACTAGGGGTGGCAATTTTCGACACGACCTGAAAACACGACACGAACCTAACACGAAATTAATGGGTTTGGGTTGAGGTTTCGGGAATTCGGGTCAGAATCGGGTTGGACCCGATGAACCCGAAAAGAAAACCGGTCGATTTCGGGTCAACCCGTGGTGACCTGATATGACCCGTTTACGAATTAAAAATAATTTAATAAACATAAAAATAATTTTATCTAACTAAACTAAGTTATTCTTTTTTTCAAAGGCATTAATTACTTAATCCTAAACGAATTTATTTAATTTGTGTGAAGTTGAAATTATTATACTTGGACAAATAATATATTATATTATTTTTCACTTTTGTATTGTTTTAATTTATTTTATATTTTGCTTGGGATAAAACACTTTTACGGTGTTTAATTTATTTTAGATTTGATTTGGAATCATTTATTTAAATTTTTATTACTTGATTATGTAATTAGTTTTGTGAGAAATTGATTTTATTAGAAATTACAGTGATAAATTAATAAATTAAAATTAAGTTTCGGGTCATTTCGGGTCGACCCGCCGCCCCGTAAACCTGAAATTTTCGGGTTCGGGTCAGCATACCTGACCCGTCACGGGTTGGCGGGTCGGGGTTCGGGTCAACAGATTTTCTGGCGGGTCTGTTGACCCGAACCCGACCCGCCAACCTGATTTGGACCCGAATTGCCACCCCTAACTGCAAGCGTGAAGGATTGATTTCATGATAATTTAGAGTTGCGGGATGAGGGAAAAAAACAGGGTGCAAATCAATAACAAAAAAAAATATAAAGTAAATAAATAAAAGGATAAGAGGAAAATGCTTGAATTGACGCTTAAAATGAATTTCGGTCTAGAAAAGCCACACTGCTTCGCAGGACGGGGTAGTTTAAAAGAATAAAGCGAAAGGAACATGGCGGGTGCGATCATACCAGCACTAATGCACCGGATCCCATCAGAACTCCGAAGTTAAGCGTGCTTGGGCGAGAGTAGTACTAGGATGGGTGACCCCCTGGGAAGTCCTCGTGTTGCACCCCTCTCTTTTTTGTTTCGAAATCCAAATTTCCTATTCGTTCTTTATCCTGTAGTAATTTAGCTCCGTCGGAACGATTGCTTAATATTTTGCTTCTTGTCGAAGCGTGAAGGAGGATCTGAAGGCGCGAGACAAATCAGGAACGGTACGGCTCGATCAAAGCCCGGATCGTCGCTCAAATTTGTCGGCGCAAATGTATCACCGCAACTAGGGGTGGCAATTTTCGACACGACCTGAAAACACGACACGAACCTAACACGAAATTAATGGGTTTGGGTTGAGGTTTCGGGAATTCGGGTCAGAATCGGGTTGGACCCGATGAACCCGAAAAGAAAACCGGTCGATTTCGGGTCAACCCGTGGTGACCTGATATGACCCGTTTACGAATTAAAAATAATTTAATAAACATAAAAATAATTTTATCTAACTAAACTAAGTTATTCTTTTTTTCAAAGGCATTAATTACTTAATCCTAAACGAATTTATTTAATTTGTGTGAAGTTGAAATTATTATACTTGGACAAATAATATATTATATTATTTTTCACTTTTGTATTGTTTTAATTTATTTTATATTTTGCTTGGGATAAAACACTTTTACGGTGTTTAATTTATTTTAGATTTGATTTGGAATCATTTATTTAAATTTTTATTACTTGATTATGTAATTAGTTTTGTGAGAAATTGATTTTATTAGAAATTACAGTGATAAATTAATAAATTAAAATTAAGTTTCGGGTCATTTCGGGTCGACCCGCCGCCCCGTAAACCTGAAATTTTCGGGTTCGGGTCAGCATACCTGACCCGTCACGGGTTGGCGGGTCGGGGTTCGGGTCAACAGATTTTCTGGCGGGTCTGTTGACCCGAACCCGACCCGCCAACCTGATTTGGACCCGAATTGCCACCCCTAACTGCAAGCGTGAAGGATTGATTTCATGATAATTTAGAGTTGCGGGATGAGGGAAAAAAACAGGGTGCAAATCAATAACAAAAAAAAATATAAAGTAAATAAATAAAAGGATAAGAGGAAAATGCTTGAATTGACGCTTAAAATGAATTTCGGTCTAGAAAAGCCACACTGCTTCGCAGGACGGGGTAGTTTAAAAGAATAAAGCGAAAGGAACATGGCGGGTGCGATCATACCAGCACTAATGCACCGGATCCCATCAGAACTCCGAAGTTAAGCGTGCTTGGGCGAGAGTAGTACTAGGATGGGTGACCCCCTGGGAAGTCCTCGTGTTGCACCCCTCTCTTTTTTGTTTCGAAATCCAAATTTCCTATTCGTTCTTTATCCTGTAGTAATTTAGCTCCGTCGGAACGATTGCTTAATATTTTGCTTCTTGTCGAAGCGTGAAGGAGGATCTGAAGGCGCGAGACAAATCAGGAACGGTACGGCTCGATCAAAGCCCGGATCGTCGCTCAAATTTGTCGGCGCAAATGTATCACCGCAACTAGGGGTGGCAATTTTCGACACGACCTGAAAACACGACACGAACCTAACACGAAATTAATGGGTTTGGGTTGAGGTTTCGGGAATTCGGGTCAGAATCGGGTTGGACCCGATGAACCCGAAAAGAAAACCGGTCGATTTCGGGTCAACCCGTGGTGACCTGATATGACCCGATATGACCCGTTTACGAATTAAAAATAATTTAATAAACATAAAAATAATTTTATCTAACTAAACTAAGTTATTCTTTTTTTCAAAGGCATTAATTACTTAATCCTAAACGAATTTATTTAATTTGTGTGAAGTTGAAATTATTATACTTGGACAAATAATATATTATATTATTTTTCACTTTTGTATTGTTTTAATTTATTTTATATTTTGCTTGGGATAAAACACTTTTACGGTGTTTAATTTATTTTAGATTTGATTTGGAATCATTTATTTAAATTTTTATTACTTGATTATGTAATTAGTTTTGTGAGAAATTGATTTTATTAGAAATTACAGTGATAAATTAATAAATTAAAATTAAGTTTCGGGTCATTTCGGGTCGACCCGCCGCCCCGTAAACCTGAAATTTTCGGGTTCGGGTCAGCATACCTGACCCGTCACGGGTTGGCGGGTCGGGGTTCGGGTCAACAGATTTTCTGGCGGGTCTGTTGACCCGAACCCGACCCGCCAACCTGATTTGGACCCGAATTGCCACCCCTAACTGCAAGCGTGAAGGATTGATTTCATGATAATTTAGAGTTGCGGGATGAGGGAAAAAAACAGGGTGCAAATCAATAACAAAAAAAAATATAAAGTAAATAAATAAAAGGATAAGAGGAAAATGCTTGAATTGACGCTTAAAATGAATTTCGGTCTAGAAAAGCCACACTGCTTCGCAGGACGGGGTAGTTTAAAAGAATAAAGCGAAAGGAACATGGCGGGTGCGATCATACCAGCACTAATGCACCGGATCCCATCAGAACTCCGAAGTTAAGCGTGCTTGGGCGAGAGTAGTACTAGGATGGGTGACCCCCTGGGAAGTCCTCGTGTTGCACCCCTCTCTTTTTTGTTTCGAAATCCAAATTTCCTATTCGTTCTTTATCCTGTAGTAATTTAGCTCCGTCGGAACGATTGCTTAATAGTTTGCTTCTTGTCGAAGCGTGAAGGAGGATCTGAAGGCGCGAGACAAATCAGGAACGGTACGGCTCGATCAAAGCCCGGATCGTCGCTCAAATTTGTCGGCGCAAATGTATCACCGCAACTAGGGGTGGCAATTTTCGACACGACCTGAAAATACGACACGAACCTAACACGAAATTAATGGGTTTGGGTTGAGGTTTCGGGAATTCGGGTCAGAATCGGGTTGGACCCGATGAACCCGAAAAGAAAACCGGTCGATTTCGGGTCAACCCGTGGTGACCTGATATGACCCGTTTACGAATTAAAAATAATTTAATAAACATAAAAATAATTTTATCTAACTAAACTAAGTTATTCTTTTTTTCAAAGGCATTAATTACTTAATCCTAAACGAATTTATTTAATTTGTGTGAAGTTGAAATTATTATACTTGGACAAATAATATATTATATTATTTTTCACTTTTGTATTGTTTTAATTTATTTTATATTTTGCTTGGGATAAAACACTTTTACGGTGTTTAATTTATTTTAGATTTGATTTGAAATCATTTATTTAAATTTTTATTACTTGATTATGTAATTATTTTTGTGAGAAATTGATTTTATTAGAAATTACAGTGATAAATTAATAAATTAAAATTAAGTTTCGGGTCATTTCGGGTCGACCCGCCGCCCCGTAAACCTGAAATTTTCGGGTTCGGGTCAGCATACCTGACCCGTCACGGGTTGGCGGGTCGGGGTTCGGGTCAACAGATTTTCTGGCGGGTCTGTTGACCCGAACCCGACCCGCCAACCTGATTTGGACCCGAATTGCCACCCCTAACTGCAAGCGTGAAGGATTGATTTCATGATAATTTAGAGTTGCGGGATGAGGGAAAAAAACAGGGTGCAAATCAATAACAAAAAAAAATATAAAGTAAATAAATAAAAGGATAAGAGGAAAATGCTTGAATTGACGCTTAAAATGAATTTCGGTCTAGAAAAGCCACACTGCTTCGCAGGACGGGGTAGTTTAAAAGAATAAAGCGAAAGGAACATGGCGGGTGCGATCATACCAGCACTAATGCACCGGATCCCATTAGAACTCCGAAGTTAAGCGTGCTTGGGCGAGAGTAGTACTAGGATGGGTGACCCCCTGGGAAGTCCTCGTGTTGCACCCCTCTCTTTTTTGTTTCGAAATCCAAATTTCCTATTCGTTCTTTATCCTGTAGTAATTTAGCTCCGTCGGAACGATTGCTTAATATTTTGCTTCTTGTCGAAGCGTGAAGGAGGATCTGAAGGCGCGAGACAAATCAGGAACGGTACGGCTCGATCAAAGCCCGGATCGTCGCTCAAATTTGTCGGCGCAAATGTATCACCGCAACTAGGGGTGGCAATTTTCGACACGACACGAACCTAACACGAAATTAATGGGTTTGGGTTGAGGTTTCGGGAATTCGGGTCAGAATCGGGTTGGACCCGATGAACCCGAAAAGAAAACCGGTCGATTTCGGGTCAACCCGTGGTGACCTGATATGACCCGATATGACCCGTTTACGAATTAAAAATAATTTAATAAACATAAAAATAATTTTATCTAACTAAACTAAGTTATTCTTTTTTTCAAAGGCATTAATTACTTAATCCTAAACGAATTTATTTAATTTGTGTGAAGTTGAAATTATTATACTTGGACAAATAATATATTATATTATTTTTCACTTTTGTATTGTTTTAATTTATTTTATATTTTGCTTGGGATAAAACACTTTTACGGTGTTTAATTTATTTTAGATTTGATTTGGAATCATTTATTTAAATTTTTATTACTTGATTATGTAATTAGTTTTGTGAGAAATTGATTTTATTAGAAATTACAGTGATAAATTAATAAATTAAAATTAAGTTTCGGGTCATTTCGGGTCGACCCGCCGCCCCGTAAACCTGAAATTTTCGGGTTCGGGTCAGCATACCTGACCCGTCACGGGTTGGCGGGTCGGGGTTCGGGTCAACAGATTTTCTGGCGGGTCTGTTGACCCGAACCCGACCCGCCAACCTGATTTGGACCCGAATTGCCACCCCTAACTGCAAGCGTGAAGGATTGATTTCATGATAATTTAGAGTTGCGGGATGAGGGAAAAAAACAGGGTGCAAATCAATAACAAAAAAAAATATAAAGTAAATAAATAAAAGGATAAGAGGAAAATGCTTGAATTGACGCTTAAAATGAATTTCGGTCTAGAAAAGCCACACTGCTTCGCAGGACGGGGTAGTTTAAAAGAATAAAGCGAAAGGAACATGGCGGGTGCGATCATACCAGCACTAATGCACCGGATCCCATCAGAACTCCGAAGTTAAGCGTGCTTGGGCGAGAGTAGTACTAGGATGGGTGACCCCCTGGGAAGTCCTCGTGTTGCACCCCTCTCTTTTTTGTTTCGAAATCCAAATTTCCTATTCGTTCTTTATCCTGTAGTAATTTAGCTCCGTCGGAACGATTGCTTAATATTTTGCTTCTTGTCGAAGCGTGAAGGAGGATCTGAAGGCGCGAGACAAATCAGGAACGGTACGGCTCGATCAAAACCCGGATCGTCGCTCAAATTTGTCGGCGCAAATGTATCACCGCAACTAGGGGTGGCAATTTTCGACACGACACGAACCTAACACGAAATTAATGGGTTTGGGTTGAGGTTTCGGGAATTCGGGTCAGAATCGGGTTGGACCCGATGAACCCGAAAAGAAAACCGGTCGATTTCGGGTCAACCCGTGGTGACCTGATATGACCCGATATGACCCGTTTACGAATTAAAAATAATTTAATAAACATAAAAATAATTTTATCTAACTAAACTAAGTTATTCTTTTTTTCAAAGGCATTAATTACTTAATCCTAAACGAATTTATTTAATTTGTGTGAAGTTGAAATTATTATACTTGGACAAATAATATATTATATTATTTTTCACTTTTGTATTGTTTTAATTTATTTTATATTTTGCTTGGGATAAAACACTTTTACGGTGTTTAATTTATTTTAGATTTGATTTGGAATCATTTATTTAAATTTTTATTACTTGATTATGTAATTAGTTTTGTGAGAAATTGATTTTATTAGAAATTACAGTGATAAATTAATAAATTAAAATTAAGTTTCGGGTCATTTCGGGTCGACCCGCCGCCCCGTAAACCTGAAATTTTCGGGTTCGGGTCAGCATACCTGACCCGTCACGGGTTGGCGGGTCGGGGTTCGGGTCAACAGATTTTCTGGCGGGTCTGTTGACCCGAACCCGACCCGCCAACCTGATTTGGACCCGAATTGCCACCCCTAACTGCAAGCGTGAAGGATTGATTTCATGATAATTTAGAGTTGCGGGATGAGGGAAAAAAACAGGGTGCAAATCAATAACAAAAAAAAATATAAAGTAAATAAATAAAAGGATAAGAGGAAAATGCTTGAATTGACGCTTAAAATGAATTTCGGTCTAGAAAAGCCACACTGCTTCGCAGGACGGGGTAGTTTAAAAGAATAAAGCGAAAGGAACATGGCGGGTGCGATCATACCAGCACTAATGCACCGGATCCCATCAGAACTCCGAAGTTAAGCGTGCTTGGGCGAGAGTAGTACTAGGATGGGTGACCCCCTGGGAAGTCCTCGTGTTGCACCCCTCTCTTTTTTGTTTCGAAATCCAAATTTCCTATTCGTTCTTTATCCTGTAGTAATTTAGCTCCGTCGGAACGATTGCTTAATATTTTGCTTCTTGTCGAAGCGTGAAGGAGGATCTGAAGGCGCGAGACAAATCAGGAACGGTACGGCTCGATCAAAACCCGGATCGTCGCTCAAATTTGTCGGCGCAAATGTATCACCGCAACTAGGGGTGGCAATTTTCGACACGACACGAACCTAACACGAAATTAATGGGTTTGGGTTGAGGTTTCGGGAATTCGGGTCAGAATCGGGTTGGACCCGATGAACCCGAAAAGAAAACCGGTCGATTTCGGGTCAACCCGTGGTGACCTGATATGACCCGATATGACCCGTTTACGAATTAAAAATAATTTAATAAACATAAAAATAATTTTATCTAACTAAACTAAGTTATTCTTTTTTTCAAAGGCATTAATTACTTAATCCTAAACGAATTTATTTAATTTGTGTGAAGTTGAAATTATTATACTTGGACAAATAATATATTATATTATTTTTCACTTTTGTATTGTTTTAATTTATTTTATATTTTGCTTGGGATAAAACACTTTTACGGTGTTTAATTTATTTTAGATTTGATTTGGAATCATTTATTTAAATTTTTATTACTTGATTATGTAATTAGTTTTGTGAGAAATTGATTTTATTAGAAATTACAGTGATAAATTAATAAATTAAAATTAAGTTTCGGGTCATTTCGGGTCGACCCGCCGCCCCGTAAACCTGAAATTTTCGGGTTCGGGTCAGCATACCTGACCCGTCACGGGTTGGCGGGTCGGGGTTCGGGTCAACAGATTTTCTGGCGGGTCTGTTGACCCGAACCCGACCCGCCAACCTGATTTGGACCCGAATTGCCACCCCTAACTGCAAGCGTGAAGGATTGATTTCATGATAATTTAGAGTTGCGGGATGAGGGAAAAAAACAGGGTGCAAATCAATAACAAAAAAAAATATAAAGTAAATAAATAAAAGGATAAGAGGAAAATGCTTGAATTGACGCTTAAAATGAATTTCGGTCTAGAAAAGCCACACTGCTTCGCAGGACGGGGTAGTTTAAAAGAATAAAGCGAAAGGAACATGGCGGGTGCGATCATACCAGCACTAATGCACCGGATCCCATCAGAACTCCGAAGTTAAGCGTGCTTGGGCGAGAGTAGTACTAGGATGGGTGACCCCCTGGGAAGTCCTCGTGTTGCACCCCTCTCTTTTTTGTTTCGAAATCCAAATTTCCTATTCGTTCTTTATCCTGTAGTAATTTAGCTCCGTCGGAACGATTGCTTAATATTTTGCTTCTTGTCGAAGCGTGAAGGAGGATCTGAAGGCGCGAGACAAATCAGGAACGGTACGGCTCGATCAAAGCCCGGATCGTCGCTCAAATTTGTCGGCGCAAATGTATCACCGCAACTAGGGGTGGCAATTTTCGACACGACCTGAAAACACGACACGAACCTAACACGAAATTAATGGGTTTGGGTTGAGGTTTCGGGAATTCGGGTCAGAATCGGGTTGGACCCGATGAACCCGAAAAGAAAACCGGTCGATTTCGGGTCAACCCGTGGTGACCTGATATGACCCGATATGACCCGTTTACGAATTAAAAATAATTTAATAAACATAAAAATAATTTTATCTAACTAAACTAAGTTATTCTTTTTTTCAAAGGCATTAATTACTTAATCCTAAACGAATTTATTTAATTTGTGTGAAGTTGAAATTATTATACTTGGACAAATAATATATTGTATTATTTTTCACTTTTGTATTGTTTTAATTTATTTTATATTTTGCTTGGGATAAAACACTTTTACGGTGTTTAATTTATTTTAGATTTGATTTGGAATCATTTATTTAAATTTTTATTACTTGATTATGTAATTAGTTTTGTGAGAAATTGATTTTATTAGAAATTACAGTGATAAATTAATAAATTAAAATTAAGTTTCGGGTCATTTCGGGTCGACCCGCCGCCCCGTAAACCAGAAATTTTCGGGTTCGGGTCAGCATACCTGACCCGTCACGGGTTGGCGGGTCGGTGTTCGGGTCAACAGATTTTCTGACGGGTCTGTTGACCCGAACCCGACCCGCCAACCTGATTTGGACCCGAATTGCCACCCCTAACTGCAAGCGTGAAGGATTGATTTCATGATAATTTAGAGTTGCGGGATGAGGGAAAAAAACAGGGTGCAAATCAATAACAAAAAAAAATATAAAGTAAATAAATAAAAGGATAAGAGGAAAATGCTTGAATTGACGCTTAAAATGAATTTCGGTCTAGAAAAGCCACACTGCTTCGCAGGACGGGGTAGTTTAAAAGAATAAAGCGAAAGGAACATGGCGGGTGCGATCATACCAGCACTAATGCACCGGATCCAATCAGAACTCCGAAGTTAAGCGTGCTTGGGCGAGAGTAGTACTAGGATGGGTGACCCCCTGGGAAGTCCTCGTGTTGCACCCCTTTCTTTTTTGTTTCGAAATCCAAATTTCCTATTCGTTCTTTATCCTGTAGTAATTTAGCTCCGTCGGAACGATTGCTTAATATTTTGCTTCTTGTCGAAGCGTGAAGGAGGATCTGAAGGCGCGAGACAAATCAGGAACGGTACGGCTCGATCAAAGCCCGGATCGTCGCTCAAATTTGTCGGCGCAAATGTATCACCGCAACTAGGGGTGGCAATTTTCGACACGACCTGAAAACACGACACGAACCTAACACGAAATTAATGGGTTTGGGTTGAGGTTTCGGGAATTCGGGTCAGAATCGGGTTGGACCCGATGAACCCGAAAAGAAAACCGGTCGATTTCGGGTCAACCCGTGGTGACCTGATATGACCCGATATGACCCGTTTACGAATTAAAAATAATTTAATAAACATAAAAATAATTTTATCTAACTAAACTAAGTTATTCTTTTTTTCAAAGGCATTAATTACTTAATCCTAAACGAATTTATTTAATTTGTGTGAAGTTGAAATTATTATACTTGGACAAATAATATATTATATTATTTTTCACTTTTGTATTGTTTTAATTTATTTTATATTTTGCTTGGGATAAAACACTTTTACGGTGTTTAATTTATTTTAGATTTGATTTGGAATCATTTATTTAAATTTTTATTACTTGATTATGTAATTAGTTTTGTGAGAAATTGATTTTATTAGAAATTACAGTGATAAATTAATAAATTAAAATTAAGTTTCGGGTCATTTCGGGTCGACCCGCCGCCCCGTAAACCTGAAATTTTCGGGTTCGGGTCAGCATACCTGACCCGTCACGGGTTGGCGGGTCGGGGTTCGGGTCAACAGATTTTCTGGCGGGTCTGTTGACCCGAACCCGACCCGCCAACCTGATTTGGACCCGAATTGCCACCCCTAACTGCAAGCGTGAAGGATTGATTTCATGATAATTTAGAGTTGCGGGATGAGGGAAAAAAACAGGGTGCAAATCAATAACAAAAAAAAATATAAAGTAAATAAATAAAAGGATAAGAGGAAAATGCTTGAATTGACGCTTAAAATGAATTTCGGTCTAGAAAAGCCACACTGCTTCGCAGGACGGGGTAGTTTAAAAGAATAAAGCGAAAGGAACATGGCGGGTGCGATCATACCAGCACTAATGCACCGGATCCCATCAGAACTCCGAAGTTAAGCGTGCTTGGGCGAGAGTAGTACTAGGATGGGTGACCCCCTGGGAAGTCCTCGTGTTGCACCCCTCTCTTTTTTGTTTCGAAATCCAAATTTCCTATTCGTTCTTTATCCTGTAGTAATTTAGCTCCGTCGGAACGATTGCTTAATATTTTGCTTCTTGTCGAAGCGTGAAGGAGGATCTGAAGGCGCGAGACAAATCAGGAACGGTACGGCTCGATCAAAACCCGGATCGTCGCTCAAATTTGTCGGCGCAAATGTATCACCGCAACTAGGGGTGGCAATTTTCGACACGACACGAACCTAACACGAAATTAATGGGTTTGGGTTGAGGTTTCGGGAATTCGGGTCAGAATCGGGTTGGACCCGATGAACCCGAAAAGAAAACCGGTCGATTTCGGGTCAACCCGTGGTGACCTGATATGACCCGATATGACCCGTTTACGAATTAAAAATAATTTAATAAACATAAAAATAATTTTATCTAACTAAACTAAGTTATTCTTTTTTTCAAAGGCATTAATTACTTAATCCTAAACGAATTTATTTAATTTGTGTGAAGTTGAAATTATTATACTTGGACAAATAATATATTATATTATTTTTCACTTTTGTATTGTTTTAATTTATTTTATATTTTGCTTGGGATAAAACACTTTTACGGTGTTTAATTTATTTTAGATTTGATTTGGAATCATTTATTTAAATTTTTATTACTTGATTATGTAATTAGTTTTGTGAGAAATTGATTTTATTAGAAATTACAGTGATAAATTAATAAATTAAAATTAAGTTTCGGGTCATTTCGGGTCGACCCGCCGCCCCGTAAACCTGAAATTTTCGGGTTCGGGTCAGCATACCTGACCCGTCACGGGTTGGCGGGTCGGGGTTCGGGTCAACAGATTTTCTGGCGGGTCTGTTGACCCGAACCCGACCCGCCAACCTGATTTGGACCCGAATTGCCACCCCTAACTGCAAGCGTGAAGGATTGATTTCATGATAATTTAGAGTTGCGGGATGAGGGAAAAAAACAGGGTGCAAATCAATAACAAAAAAAAATATAAAGTAAATAAATAAAAGGATAAGAGGAAAATGCTTGAATTGACGCTTAAAATGAATTTCGGTCTAGAAAAGCCACACTGCTTCGCAGGACGGGGTAGTTTAAAAGAATAAAGCGAAAGGAACATGGCGGGTGCGATCATACCAGCACTAATGCACCGGATCCCATTAGAACTCCGAAGTTAAGCGTGCTTGGGCGAGAGTAGTACTAGGATGGGTGACCCCCTGGGAAGTCCTCGTGTTGCACCCCTCTCTTTTTTGTTTCGAAATCCAAATTTCCTATTCGTTCTTTATCCTGTAGTAATTTAGCTCCGTCGGAACGATTGCTTAATATTTTGCTTCTTGTCGAAGCGTGAAGGAGGATCTGAAGGCGCGAGACAAATCAGGAACGGTACGGCTCGATCAAAGCCCGGATCGTCGCTCAAATTTGTCGGCGCAAATGTATCACCGCAACTAGGG
>NC_092331.1:7798498-7803498 GCF_036785885.1 Coffea arabica | reverse complement strand
CATAAGAGGAAAATGCTTGAATTGACGCTTAAAATGAATTTCGGTCTAGAAAAGCCACACTGCTTCGCAGGACGGGGTAGTTTAAAAGAATAAAGCGAAAGGAACATGGCGGGTGCGATCATACCAGCACTAATGCACCGGATCCCATCAGAACTCCGAAGTTAAGCGTGCTTGGGCGAGAGTAGTACTAGGATGGGTGACCCCCTGGGAAGTCCTCGTGTTGCACCCCTCTCTTTTTTGTTTCGAAATCCAAATTTCCTATTCGTTCTTTATCCTGTAGTAATTTAGCTCCGTCGGAACGATTGCTTAATATTTTGCTTCTTGTCGAAGCGTGAAGGAGGATCTGAAGGCGCGAGACAAATCAGGAACGGTACGGCTCGATCAAAGCCCGGATCGTCGCTCAAATTTGTCGGCGCAAATGTATCACCGCAACTAGGGGTGGCAATTTTCGACACGACCTGAAAACACGACACGAACCTAACACGAAATTAATGGGTTTGGGTTGAGGTTTCGGGAATTCGGGTCAGAATCGGGTTGGACCCGATGAACCCGAAAAGAAAACCGGTCGATTTCGGGTCAACCCGTGGTGACCTGATATGACCCGTTTACGAATTAAAAATAATTTAATAAACATAAAAATAATTTTATCTAACTAAACTAAGTTATTCTTTTTTTCAAAGGCATTAATTACTTAATCCTAAACGAATTTATTTAATTTGTGTGAAGTTGAAATTATTATACTTGGACAAATAATATATTATATTATTTTTCACTTTTGTATAGTTTTAATTTATTTTATATTTTGCTTGGGATAAAACACTTTTACGGTGTTTAATTTATTTTAGATTTGATTTGGAATCATTTATTTAAATTTTTATTACTTGATTATGTAATTAGTTTTGTGAGAAATTGATTTTATCAGAAATTACAGTGATAAATTAATAAATTAAAATTAAGTTTCGGGTCATTTCGGGTCGACCCGCCGCCCCGTAAACCTGAAATTTTCGGGTTCGGGTCAGCATACCTGACCCGTCACGGGTTGGCGGGTCGGGGTTCGGGTCAACAGATTTTCTGGCGGGTCTGTTGACCCGAACCCGACCCGCCAACCTGATTTGGACCCGAATTGCCACCCCTAACTGCAAGCGTGAAGGATTGATTTCATGATAATTTAGAGTTGCGGGATGAGGGAAAAAAACAGGGTGCAAATCAATAACAAAAAAAAATATAAAGTAAATAAATAAAAGGATAAGAGGAAAATGCTTGAATTGACGCTTAAAATGAATTTCGGTCTAGAAAAGCCACACTGCTTCGCAGGACGGGGTAGTTTAAAAGAATAAAGCGAAAGGAACATGGCGGGTGCGATCATACCAGCACTAATGCACCGGATCCCATCAGAACTCCGAAGTTAAGCGTGCTTGGGCGAGAGTAGTACTAGGATGGGTGACCCCCTGGGAAGTCCTCGTGTTGCACCCCTCTCTTTTTTGTTTCGAAATCCAAATTTCCTATTCGTTCTTTATCCTGTAGTAATTTAGCTCCGTCGGAACGATTGCTTAATATTTTGCTTCTTGTCGAAGCGTGAAGGAGGATCTGAAGGCGCGAGACAAATCAGGAACGGTACGGCTCGATCAAAGCCCGGATCGTCGCTCAAATTTGTCGGCGCAAATGTATCACCGCAACTAGGGGTGGCAATTTTCGACACGACCTGAAAACACGACACGAACCTAACACGAAATTAATGGGTTTGGGTTGAGGTTTCGGGAATTCGGGTCAGAATCGGGTTGGACCCGATGAACCCGAAAAGAAAACCGGTCGATTCCGGGTCAACCAGTGGTGACCTGATATGACCCGTTTACGAATTAAAAATAATTTAATAAACATAAAAATAATTTTATCTAACTAAACTAAGTTATTCTTTTTTTCAAAGGCATTAATTACTTAATCCTAAACGAATTTATTTAATTTGTGTGAAGTTGAAATTATTATACTTGGACAAATAATATATTATATTATTTTTCACTTTTGTATTGTTTTAATTTATTTTATATTTTGCTTGGGATAAAACACTTTTACGGTGTTTAATTTATTTTAGATTTGATTTGGAATCATTTATTTAAATTTTTATTACTTGATTATGTAATTAGTTTTGTGAGAAATTGATTTTATTAGAAATTACAGTGATAAATTAATAAATTAAAATTAAGTTTCGGGTCATTTCGGGTCGACCCGCCGCCCCGTAAACCTGAAATTTTCGGTTTCGGGTCAGCATACCTGACCCGTCACGGGTTGGCGGGTCGGGGTTCGGGTCAACAGATTTTCTGGCGGGTCTGTTGACCCGAACCCGACCCGCCAACCTGATTTGGACCCGAATTGCCACCCCTAACTGCAAGCGTGAAGGATTGATTTCATGATAATTTAGAGTTGCGGGATGAGGGAAAAAAACAGGGTGCAAATCAATAACAAAAAAAAATATAAAGTAAATAAATAAAAGGATAAGAGGAAAATGCTTGAATTGACGCTTAAAATGAATTTCGGTCTAGAAAAGCCACACTGCTTCGCAGGACGGGGTAGTTTAAAAGAATAAAGCGAAAGGAACATGGCGGGTGCGATCATACCAGCACTAATGCACCGGATCCCATCAGAACTCCGAAGTTAAGCGTGCTTGGGCGAGAGTAGTACTAGGATGGGTGACCCCCTGGGAAGTCCTCGTGTTGCACCCCTCTCTTTTTTGTTTCGAAATCCAAATTTCCTATTCGTTCTTTATCCTGTAGTAATTTAGCTCCGTCGGAACGATTGCTTAATATTTTGCTTCTTGTCGAAGCGTGAAGGAGGATCTGAAGGCGCGAGACAAATCAGGAACGGTACGGCTCGATCAAAGCCCGGATCGTCGCTCAAATTTGTCGGCGCAAATGTATCACCGCAACTAGGGGTGGCAATTTTCGACACGACCTGAAAACACGACACGAACCTAACACGAAATTAATGGGTTTGGGTTGAGGTTTCGGGAATTCGGGTCAGAATCGGGTTGGACCCGATGAACCCGAAAAGAAAACCGGTCGATTTCGGGTCAACCCGTGGTGACCTGATATGACCCGTTTACGAATTAAAAATAATTTAATAAACATAAAAATAATTTTATCTAACTAAACTAAGTTATTCTTTTTTTCAAAGGCATTAATTACTTAATCCTAAACGAATTTATTTAATTTGTGTGAAGTTGAAATTATTATACTTGGACAAATAATATATTATATTATTTTTCACTTTTGTATAGTTTTAATTTATTTTATATTTTGCTTGGGATAAAACACTTTTACGGTGTTTAATTTATTTTAGATTTGATTTGGAATCATTTATTTAAATTTTTATTACTTGATTATGTAATTAGTTTTGTGAGAAATTGATTTTATCAGAAATTACAGTGATAAATTAATAAATTAAAATTAAGTTTCGGGTCATTTCGGGTCGACCCGCCGCCCCGTAAACCTGAAATTTTCGGGTTCGGGTCAGCATACCTGACCCGTCACGGGTTGGCGGGTCGGGGTTCGGGTCAACAGATTTTCTGGCGGGTCTGTTGACCCGAACCCGACCCGCCAACCTGATTTGGACCCGAATTGCCACCCCTAACTGCAAGCGTGAAGGATTGATTTCATGATAATTTAGAGTTGCGGGATGAGGGAAAAAAACAGGGTGCAAATCAATAACAAAAAAAAATATAAAGTAAATAAATAAAAGGATAAGAGGAAAATGCTTGAATTGACGCTTAAAATGAATTTCGGTCTAGAAAAGCCACACTGCTTCGCAGGACGGGGTAGTTTAAAAGAATAAAGCGAAAGGAACATGGCGGGTGCGATCATACCAGCACTAATGCACCGGATCCCATCAGAACTCCGAAGTTAAGCGTGCTTGGGCGAGAGTAGTACTAGGATGGGTGACCCCCTGGGAAGTCCTCGTGTTGCACCCCTCTCTTTTTTGTTTCGAAATCCAAATTTCCTATTCGTTCTTTATCCTGTAGTAATTTAGCTCCGTCGGAACGATTGCTTAATATTTTGCTTCTTGTCGAAGCGTGAAGGAGGATCTGAAGGCGCGAGACAAATCAGGAACGGTACGGCTCGATCAAAGCCCGGATCGTCGCTCAAATTTGTCGGCGCAAATGTATCACCGCAACTAGGGGTGGCAATTTTCGACACGACCTGAAAACACGACACGAACCTAACACGAAATTAATGGGTTTGGGTTGAGGTTTCGGGAATTCGGGTCAGAATCGGGTTGGACCCGATGAACCCGAAAAGAAAACCGGTCGATTCCGGGTCAACCAGTGGTGACCTGATATGACCCGTTTACGAATTAAAAATAATTTAATAAACATAAAAATAATTTTATCTAACTAAACTAAGTTATTCTTTTTTTCAAAGGCATTAATTACTTAATCCTAAACGAATTTATTTAATTTGTGTGAAGTTGAAATTATTATACTTGGACAAATAATATATTATATTATTTTTCACTTTTGTATAGTTTTAATTTATTTTATATTTTGCTTGGGATAAAACACTTTTACGGTGTTTAATTTATTTTAGATTTGATTTGGAATCATTTATTTAAATTTTTATTACTTGATTATGTAATTAGTTTTGTGAGAAATTGATTTTATCAGAAATTACAGTGATAAATTAATAAATTAAAATTAAGTTTCGGGTCATTTCGGGTCGACCCGCCGCCCCGTAAACCTGAAATTTTCGGGTTCGGGTCAGCATACCTGACCCGTCACGGGTTGGCGGGTCGGGGTTCGGGTCAACAGATTTTCTGGCGGGTCTGTTGACCCGAACCCGACCCGCCAACCTGATTTGGACCCGAATTGCCACCCCTAACTGCAAGCGTGAAGGATTGATTTCATGATAATTTAGAGTTGCGGGATGAGGGAAAAAAACAGGGTGCAAATCAATAACAAAAAAAAATATAAAGTAAATAAATAAAAGGATAAGAGGAAAATGCTTGAATTG
>NC_092331.1:7633498-7668498 GCF_036785885.1 Coffea arabica | reverse complement strand
AATCGGGTTGGACCCGATGAACCCGAAAAGAAAACCGGTCGATTTCGGGTCAACCCGTGGTGACCTGATATGACCCGATATGACCCGTTTACGAATTAAAAATAATTTAATAAACATAAAAATAATTTTATCTAACTAAACTAAGTTATTCTTTTTTTCAAAGGCATTAATTACTTAATCCTAAACGAATTTATTTAATTTGTGTGAAGTTGAAATTATTATACTTGGACAAATAATATATTATATTATTTTTCACTTTTGTATTGTTTTAATTTATTTTATATTTTGCTTGGGATAAAACACTTTTACGGTGTTTAATTTATTTTAGATTTGATTTGGAATCATTTATTTAAATTTTTATTACTTGATTATGTAATTAGTTTTGTGAGAAATTGATTTTATTAGAAATTACAGTGATAAATTAATAAATTAAAATTAAGTTTCGGGTCATTTCGGGTCGACCCGCCGCCCCGTAAACCTGAAATTTTCGGGTTCGGGTCAGCATACCTGACCCGTCACGGGTTGGCGGGTCGGGGTTCGGGTCAACAGATTTTCTGGCGGGTCTGTTGACCCGAACCCGACCCGCCAACCTGATTTGGACCCGAATTGCCACCCCTAACTGCAAGCGTGAAGGATTGATTTCATGATAATTTAGAGTTGCGGGATGAGGGAAAAAAACAGGGTGCAAATCAATAACAAAAAAAAATATAAAGTAAATAAATAAATGGATAAGAGGAAAATGCTTGAATTGACGCTTAAAATGAATTTCGGTCTACAAAACCCACACTGCTTCGCAGGACGGGGTAGTTTAAAAGAATAAAGCGAAAGGAACATGGCGGGTGCGATCATACCAGCACTAATGCACCGGATCCCATCAGAACTCCGAAGTTAAGCGTGCTTGGGCGAGAGTAGTACTAGGTTGGGTGACCCCCTGGGAAGTCCTCGTGTTGCACCCCTCTCTTTTTTGTTTCGAAATCCAAATTTCCTATTCGTTCTTTATCCTGTAGTAATTTAGCTCCGTCGGAACGATTGCTTAATAGTTTGCTTCTTGTCGAAGCGTGAAGGAGGATCTGAAGGCGCGAGACAAATCAGGAACGGTACGGCTCGATCAAAGCCCGGATCGTCGCTCAAATTTGTCGGCGCAAATGTATCACCGCAACTAGGGGTGGCAATTTTCGACACGACCTGAAAACACGACACGAACCTAACACGAAATTAATGGGTTTGGGTTGAGGTTTCGGGAATTCGGGTCAGAATCGGGTTGGACCCGATGAACCCGAAAAGAAAACCGGTCGATTTCGGGTCAACCCGTGGTGACCTGATATGACCCGATATGACCCGTTTACGAATTAAAAATAATTTAATAAACATAAAAATAATTTTATCTAACTAAACTAAGTTATTCTTTTTTTCAAAGGCATTAATTACTTAATCCTAAACGAATTTATTTAATTTGTGTGAAGTTGAAATTATTATACTTGGACAAATAATATATTATATTATTTTTCACTTTTGTATTGTTTTAATTTATTTTATATTTTGCTTGGGATAAAACACTTTTACGGTGTTTAATTTATTTTAGATTTGATTTGGAATCATTTATTTAAATTTTTATTACTTGATTATGTAATTAGTTTTGTGAGAAATTGATTTTATTAGAAATTACAGTGATAAATTAATAAATTAAAATTAAGTTTCGGGTCATTTCGGGTCGACCCGCCGCCCCGTAAACCTGAAATTTTCGGGTTCGGGTCAGCATACCTGACCCGTCACGGGTTGGCGGGTCGGGGTTCGGGTCAACAGATTTTCTGGCGGGTCTGTTGACCCGAACCCGACCCGCCAACCTGATTTGGACCCGAATTGCCACCCCTAACTGCAAGCGTGAAGGATTGATTTCATGATAATTTAGAGTTGCGGGATGAGGGAAAAAAACAGGGTGCAAATCAATAACAAAAAAAAATATAAAGTAAATAAATAAATGGATAAGAGGAAAATGCTTGAATTGACGCTTAAAATGAATTTCGGTCTACAAAACCCACACTGCTTCGCAGGACGGGGTAGTTTAAAAGAATAAAGCGAAAGGAACATGGCGGGTGCGATCATACCAGCACTAATGCACCGGATCCCATCAGAACTCCGAAGTTAAGCGTGCTTGGGCGAGAGTAGTACTAGGTTGGGTGACCCCCTGGGAAGTCCTCGTGTTGCACCCCTCTCTTTTTTGTTTCGAAATCCAAATTTCCTATTCGTTCTTTATCCTGTAGTAATTTAGCTCCGTCGGAACGATTGCTTAATAGTTTGCTTCTTGTCGAAGCGTGAAGGAGGATCTGAAGGCGCGAGACAAATCAGGAACGGTACGGCTCGATCAAAGCCCGGATCGTCGCTCAAATTTGTCGGCGCAAATGTATCACCGCAACTAGGGGTGGCAATTTTCGACACGACCTGAAAACACGACACGAACCTAACACGAAATTAATGGGTTTGGGTTGAGGTTTCGGGAATTCGGGTCAGAATCGGGTTGGACCCGATGAACCCGAAAAGAAAACCGGTCGATTTCGGGTCAACCCGTGGTGACCTGATATGACCCGATATGACCCGTTTACGAATTAAAAATAATTTAATAAACATAAAAATAATTTTATCTAACTAAACTAAGTTATTCTTTTTTTCAAAGGCATTAATTACTTAATCCTAAACGAATTTATTTAATTTGTGTGAAGTTGAAATTATTATACTTGGACAAATAATATATTATATTATTTTTCACTTTTGTATTGTTTTAATTTATTTTATATTTTGCTTGGGATAAAACACTTTTACGGTGTTTAATTTATTTTAGATTTGATTTGGAATCATTTATTTAAATTTTTATTACTTGATTATGTAATTAGTTTTGTGAGAAATTGATTTTATTAGAAATTACAGTGATAAATTAATAAATTAAAATTAAGTTTCGGGTCATTTCGGGTCGACCCGCCGCCCCGTAAACCTGAAATTTTCGGGTTCGGGTCAGCATACCTGACCCGTCACGGGTTGGCGGGTCGGGGTTCGGGTCAACAGATTTTCTGGCGGGTCTGTTGACCCGAACCCGACCCGTCAACCTGATTTGGACCCGAATTGCCACCCCTAACTGCAAGCGTGAAGGATTGATTTCGTGATAATTTAGAGTTGCGGGATGAGGGAAAAAAACAGGGTGCAAATCAATAACAAAAAAAAATATAAAGTAAATAAATAAAAGGATAAGAGGAAAATGCTTGAATTGACGCTTAAAATGAATTTCGGTCTAGAAAAGCCACACTGCTTCGCAGGACGGGGTAGTTTAAAAGAATAAAGCGAAAGGAAAATGGCGGGTGCGATCATACCAGCACTAATGCACCGGATCCCATCAGAACTCCGAAGTTAAGCGTGCTTGGGCGAGAGTAGTACTAGGATGGGTGACCCCCTGGGAAGTCCTCGTGTTGCACCCCTCTCTTTTTTGTTTCGAAATCCAAATTTCCTATTCGTTCTTTATCCTGTAGTAATTTAGCTCCGTCGGAACGATTGCTTAATATTTTGCTTCTTGTCGAAGCGTGAAGGAGGATCTGAAGGCGCGAGACAAATCAGGAACGGTACGGCTCGATCAAAGCCCGGATCGTCGCTCAAATTTGTCGGCGCAAATGTATCACCGCAACTAGGGGTGGCAATTTTCGACACGACCTGAAAACACGACACGAACCTAACACGAAATTAATGGGTTTGGGTTGAGGTTTCGGGAATTCGGGTCAGAATCGGGTTGGACCCGATGAACCCGAAAAGAAAACCGGTCGATTTCGGGTCAACCCGTGGTGACCTGATATGACCCGTTTACGAATTAAAAATAATTTAATAAACATAAAAATAATTTTATCTAACTAAACTAAGTTATTCTTTTTTTCAAAGGCATTAATTACTTAATCCTAAACGAATTTATTTAATTTGTGTGAAGTTGAAATTATTATACTTGGACAAATAATATATTATATTATTTTTCACTTTTGTATTGTTTTAATTTATTTTATATGTTGCTTGGGATAAAACACTTTTACGGTGTTTAATTTATTTTAGATTTGATTTGGAATCATTTATTTAAATTTTTATTACTTGATTATGTAATTAGTTTTGTGAGAAATTGATTTTATTAGAAATTACAGTGATAAATTAATAAATTAAAATTAAGTTTCGGGTCATTTCGGGTCGACCCGCCGCCCCGTAAACCTGAAATTTTCGGGTTCGGGTCAGCATACCTGACCCGTCACGGGTTGGCGGGTCGGGGTTCGGGTCAACAGATTTTCTGGCGGGTCTGTTGACCCGAACCCGACCCGCCAACCTGATTTGGACCCGAATTGCCACCCCTAACTGCAAGCGTGAAGGATTGATTTCATGATAATTTAGAGTTGCGGGATGAGGGAAAAAAACAGGGTGCAAATCAATAACAAAAAAAAATATAAAGTAAATAAATAAAAGGATAAGAGGAAAATGCTTGAATTGACGCTTAAAATGAATTTCGGTCTAGAAAAGCCACACTGCTTCGCAGGACGGGGTAGTTTAAAAGAATAAAGCGAAAGGAACATGGCGGGTGCGATCATACCAGCACTAATGCACCGGATCCCATCAGAACTCCGAAGTTAAGCGTGCTTGGGCGAGAGTAGTACTAGGATGGGTGACCCCCTGGGAAGTCCTCGTGTTGCACCCCTCTCTTTTTTGTTTCGAAATCCAAATTTCCTATTCGTTCTTTATCCTGTAGTAATTTAGCTCCGTCGGAACGATTGCTTAATATTTTGCTTCTTGTCGAAGCGTGAAGGAGGATCTGAAGGCGCGAGACAAATCAGGAACGGTACGGCTCGATCAAAGCCCGGATCGTCGCTCAAATTTGTCGGCGCAAATGTATCACCGCAACTAGGGGTGGCAATTTTCGACACGACCTGAAAACACGACACGAACCTAACACGAAATTAATGGGTTTGGGTTGAGGTTTCGGGAATTCGGGTCAGAATCGGGTTGGACCCGATGAACCCGAAAAGAAAACCGGTCGATTTCGGGTCAACCCGTGGTGACCTGATATGACCCGATATGACCCGTTTACGAATTAAAAATAATTTAATAAACATAAAAATAATTTTATCTAACTAAACTAAGTTATTCTTTTTTTCAAAGGCATTAATTACTTAATCCTAAACGAATTTATTTAATTTGTGTGAAGTTGAAATTATTATACTTGGACAAATAATATATTATATTATTTTTCACTTTTGTATTGTTTTAATTTATTTTATATTTTGCTTGGGATAAAACACTTTTACGGTGTTTAATTTATTTTAGATTTGATTTGGAATCATTTATTTAAATTTTTATTACTTGATTATGTAATTAGTTTTGTGAGAAATTGATTTTATTAGAAATTACAGTGATAAATTAATAAATTAAAATTAAGTTTCGGGTCATTTCGGGTCGACCCGCCGCCCCGTAAACCTGAAATTTTCGGGTTCGGGTCAGCATACCTGACCCGTCACGGGTTGGCGGGTCGGGGTTCGGGTCAACAGATTTTCTGGCGGGTCTGTTGACCCGAACCCGACCCGCCAACCTGATTTGGACCCGAATTGCCACCCCTAACTGCAAGCGTGAAGGATTGATTTCGTGATAATTTAGAGTTGCGGGATGAGGGAAAAAAACAGGGTGCAAATCAATAACAAAAAAAAATATAAAGTAAATAAATAAAAGGATAAGAGGAAAATGCTTGAATTGACGCTTAAAATGAATTTCGGTCTAGAAAAGCCACACTGCTTCGCAGGACGGGGTAGTTTAAAAGAATAAAGCGAAAGGAACATGGCGGGTGCGATCATACCAGCACTAATGCACCGGATCCCATCAGAACTCCGAAGTTAAGCGTGCTTGGGCGAGAGTAGTACTAGGATGGGTGACCCCCTGGGAAGTCCTCGTGTTGCACCCCTCTCTTTTTTGTTTCGAAATCCAAATTTCCTATTCGTTCTTTATCCTGTAGTAATTTAGCTCCGTCGGAACGATTGCTTAATATTTTGCTTCTTGTCGAAGCGTGAAGGAGGATCTGAAGGCGCGAGACAAATCAGGAACGGTACGGCTCGATCAAAGCCCGGATCGTCGCTCAAATTTGTCGGCGCAAATGTATCACCGCAACTAGGGGTGGCAATTTTCGACACGACCTGAAAACACGACACGAACCTAACACGAAATTAATGGGTTTGGGTTGAGGTTTCGGGAATTCGGGTCAGAATCGGGTTGGACCCGATGAACCCGAAAAGAAAACCGGTCGATTTCGGGTCAACCCGTGGTGACCTGATATGACCCGATATGACCCGTTTACGAATTAAAAATAATTTAATAAACATAAAAATAATTTTATCTAACTAAACTAAGTTATTCTTTTTTTCAAAGGCATTAATTACTTAATCCTAAACGAATTTATTTAATTTGTGTGAAGTTGAAATTATTATACTTGGACAAATAACATATTATATTATTTTTCACTTTTGTATTGTTTTAATTTATTTTATATTTTGCTTGGGATAAAACACTTTTACGGTGTTTAATTTATTTTAGATTTGATTTGGAATCATTTATTTAAATTTTTATTACTTGATTATGTAATTAGTTTTGTGAGAAATTGATTTTATTAGAAATTACAGTGATAAATTAATAAATTAAAATTAAGTTTCGGGTCATTTCGGGTCGACCCGCCGCCCCGTAAACCTGAAATTTTCGGGTTCGGGTCAGCATACCTGACCCGTCACGGGTTGGCGGGTCGGGGTTCGGGTCAACAGATTTTCTGGCGGGTCTGTTGACCCGAACCCGACCCGCCAACCTGATTTGGACCCGAATTGCCACCCCTAACTGCAAGCGTGAAGGATTGATTTCGTGATAATTTAGAGTTGCGGGATGAGGGAAAAAAACAGGGTGCAAATCAATAACAAAAAAAAATATAAAGTAAATAAATAAAAGGATAAGATGAAAATGCTTGAATTGACGCTTAAAATGAATTTCGGTCTAGAAAAGCCACACTGCTTCGCAGGACGGGGTAGTTTAAAAGAATAAAGCGAAAGGAACATGGCGGGTGCGATCATACCAGCACTAATGCACCGGATCCCATCAGAACTCCGAAGTTAAGCGTGCTTGGGCGAGAGTAGTACTAGGATGGGTGACCCCCTGGGAAGTCCTCGTGTTGCACCCCTCTCTTTTTTGTTTCGAAATCCAAATTTCCTATTCGTTCTTTATCCTGTAGTAATTTAGCTCCGTCGGAACGATTGCTTAATATTTTGCTTCTTGTCGAAGCGTGAAGGAGGATCTGAAGGCGCGAGACAAATCAGGAACGGTACGGCTCGATCAAAGCCCGGATCGTCGCTCAAATTTGTCGGCGCAAATGTATCACCGCAACTAGGGGTGGCAATTTTCGACACGACCTGAAAACACGACACGAACCTAACACGAAATTAATGGGTTTGGGTTGAGGTTTCGGGAATTCGGGTCAGAATCGGGTTGGACCCGATGAACCCGAAAAGAAAACCGGTCGATTTCGGGTCAACCCGTGGTGACCTGATATGACCCGATATGACCCGTTTACGAATTAAAAATAATTTAATAAACATAAAAATAATTTTATCTAACTAAACTAAGTTATTCTTTTTTTCAAAGGCATTAATTACTTAATCCTAAACGAATTTATTTAATTTGTGTGAAGTTGAAATTATTATACTTGGACAAATAACATATTATATTATTTTTCACTTTTGTATTGTTTTAATTTATTTTATATTTTGCTTGGGATAAAACACTTTTACGGTGTTTAATTTATTTTAGATTTGATTTGGAATCATTTATTTAAATTTTTATTACTTGATTATGTAATTAGTTTTGTGAGAAATTGATTTTATTAGAAATTACAGTGATAAATTAATAAATTAAAATTAAGTTTCGGGTCATTTCGGGTCGACCCGCCGCCCCGTAAACCTGAAATTTTCGGGTTCGGGTCAGCATACCTGACCCGTCACGGGTTGGCGGGTCGGGGTTCGGGTCAACAGATTTTCTGGCGGGTCTGTTGACCCGAACCCGACCCGCCAACCTGATTTGGACCCGAATTGCCACCCCTAACTGCAAGCGTGAAGGATTGATTTCGTGATAATTTAGAGTTGCGGGATGAGGGAAAAAAACAGGGTGCAAATCAATAACAAAAAAAAATATAAAGTAAATAAATAAAAGGATAAGATGAAAATGCTTGAATTGACGCTTAAAATGAATTTCGGTCTAGAAAAGCCACACTGCTTCGCAGGACGGGGTAGTTTAAAAGAATAAAGCGAAAGGAACATGGCGGGTGCGATCATACCAGCACTAATGCACCGGATCCCATCAGAACTCCGAAGTTAAGCGTGCTTGGGCGAGAGTAGTACTAGGATGGGTGACCCCCTGGGAAGTCCTCGTGTTGCACCCCTCTCTTTTTTGTTTCGAAATCCAAATTTCCTATTCGTTCTTTATCCTGTAGTAATTTAGCTCCGTCGGAACGATTGCTTAATATTTTGCTTCTTGTCGAAGCGTGAAGGAGGATCTGAAGGCGCGAGACAAATCAGGAACGGTACGGCTCGATCAAAGCCCGGATCGTCGCTCAAATTTGTCGGCGCAAATGTATCACCGCAACTAGGGGTGGCAATTTTCGACACGACCTGAAAACACGACACGAACCTAACACGAAATTAATGGGTTTGGGTTGAGGTTTCGGGAATTCGGGTCAGAATCGGGTTGGACCCGATGAACCCGAAAAGAAAACCGGTCGATTTCGGGTCAACCCGTGGTGACCTGATATGACCCGATATGACCCGTTTACGAATTAAAAATAATTTAATAAACATAAAAATAATTTTATCTAACTAAACTAAGTTATTCTTTTTTTCAAAGGCATTAATTACTTAATCCTAAACGAATTTATTTAATTTGTGTGAAGTTGAAATTATTATACTTGGACAAATAACATATTATATTATTTTTCACTTTTGTATTGTTTTAATTTATTTTATATTTTGCTTGGGATAAAACACTTTTACGGTGTTTAATTTATTTTAGATTTGATTTGGAATCATTTATTTAAATTTTTATTACTTGATTATGTAATTAGTTTTGTGAGAAATTGATTTTATTAGAAATTACAGTGATAAATTAATAAATTAAAATTAAGTTTCGGGTCATTTCGGGTCGACCCGCCGCCCCGTAAACCTGAAATTTTCGGGTTCGGGTCAGCATACCTGACCCGTCACGGGTTGGCGGGTCGGGGTTCGGGTCAACAGATTTTCTGGCGGGTCTGTTGACCCGAACCCGACCCGCCAACCTGATTTGGACCCGAATTGCCACCCCTAACTGCAAGCGTGAAGGATTGATTTCGTGATAATTTAGAGTTGCGGGATGAGGGAAAAAAACAGGGTGCAAATGAATAACAAAAAAAAATATAAAGTAAATAAATAAAAGGATAAGAGGAAAATGCTTGAATTGACGCTTAAAATGAATTTCGGTCTAGAAAAGCCACACTGCTTCGCAGGACGGGGTAGTTTAAAAGAATAAAGCGAAAGGAACATGGCGGGTGCGATCATACCAGCACTAATGCACCGGATCCCATCAGAACTCCGAAGTTAAGCGTGCTTGGGCGAGAGTAGTACTAGGATGGGTGACCCCCTGGGAAGTCCTCGTGTTGCACCCCTCTCTTTTTTGTTTCGAAATCCAAATTTCCTATTCGTTCTTTATCCTGTAGTAATTTAGCTCCGTCGGAACGATTGCTTAATATTTTGCTTCTTGTCGAAGCGTGAAGGAGGATCTGAAGGCGCGAGACAAATCAGGAACGGTACGGCTCGATCAAAGCCCGGATCGTCGCTCAAATTTGTCGGCGCAAATGTATCACCGCAACTAGGGGTGGCAATTTTCGACACGACCTGAAAACACGACACGAACCTAACACGAAATTAATGGGTTTGGGTTGAGGTTTCGGGAATTCGGGTCAGAATCGGGTTGGACCCGATGAACCCGAAAAGAAAACCGGTCGATTTCGGGTCAACCCGTGGTGACCTGATATGACCCGATATGACCCGTTTACGAATTAAAAATAATTTAATAAGCATAAAAATAATTTTATCTAACTAAACTAAGTTATTCTTTTTTTCAAAGGCATTAATTACTTAATCCTAAACGAATTTATTTAATTTGTGTGAAGTTGAAATTATTATACTTGGACAAATAACATATTATATTATTTTTCACTTTTGTATTGTTTTAATTTATTTTATATTTTGCTTGGGATAAAACACTTTTACGGTGTTTAATTTATTTTAGATTTGATTTGGAATCATTTATTTAAATTTTTATTACTTGATTATGTAATTAGTTTTGTGAGAAATTGATTTTATTAGAAATTACAGTGATAAATTAATAAATTAAAATTAAGTTTCGGGTCATTTCGGGTCGACCCGCCGCCCCGTAAACCTGAAATTTTCGGGTTCGGGTCAGCATACCTGACCCGTCACGGGTTGGCGGGTCGGGGTTCGGGTCAACAGATTTTCTGGCGGGTCTGTTGACCCGAACCCGACCCGCCAACCTGATTTGGACCCGAATTGCCACCCCTAACTGCAAGCGTGAAGGATTGATTTCGTGATAATTTAGAGTTGCGGGATGAGGGAAAAAAACAGGGTGCAAATCAATAACAAAAAAAAATATAAAGTAAATAAATAAAAGGATAAGAGGAAAATGCTTGAATTGACGCTTAAAATGAATTTCGGTCTAGAAAAGCCACACTGCTTCGCAGGACGGGGTAGTTTAAAAGAATAAAGCGAAAGGAACATGGCGGGTGCGATCATACCAGCACTAATGCACCGGATCCCATCAGAACTCCGAAGTTAAGCGTGCTTGGGCGAGAGTAGTACTAGGATGGGTGACCCCCTGGGAAGTCCTCGTGTTGCACCCCTCTCTTTTTTGTTTCGAAATCCAAATTTCCTATTCGTTCTTTATCCTGTAGTAATTTAGCTCCGTCGGAACGATTGCTTAATATTTTGCTTCTTGTCGAAGCGTGAAGGAGGATCTGAAGGCGCGAGACAAATCAGGAACGGTACGGCTCGATCAAAGCCCGGATCGTCGCTCAAATTTGTCGGCGCAAATGTATCACCGCAACTAGGGGTGGCAATTTTCGACACGACCTGAAAACACGACACGAACCTAACACGAAATTAATGGGTTTGGGTTGAGGTTTCGGGAATTCGGGTCAGAATCGGGTTGGACCCGATGAACCCGAAAAGAAAACCGGTCGATTTCGGGTCAACCCGTGGTGACCTGATATGACCCGATATGACCCGTTTACGAATTAAAAATAATTTAATAAACATAAAAATAATTTTATCTAACTAAACTAAGTTATTCTTTTTTTCAAAGGCATTAATTACTTAATCCTAAACGAATTTATTTAATTTGTGTGAAGTTGAAATTATTATACTTGGACAAATAACATATTATATTATTTTTCACTTTTGTATTGTTTTAATTTATTTTATATTTTGCTTGGGATAAAACACTTTTACGGTGTTTAATTTATTTTAGATTTGATTTGGAATCATTTATTTAAATTTTTATTACTTGATTATGTAATTAGTTTTGTGAGAAATTGATTTTATTAGAAATTACAGTGATAAATTAATAAATTAAAATTAAGTTTCGGGTCATTTCGGGTCGACCCGCCGCCCCGTAAACCTGAAATTTTCGGGTTCGGGTCAGCATACCTGACCCGTCACGGGTTGGCGGGTCGGCGTTCGGGTCAACAGATTTTCTGGCGGGTCTGTTGACCCGAACCCGACCCGCCAACCTGATTTGGACCCGAATTGCCACCCCTAACTGCAAGCGTGAAGGATTGATTTCGTGATAATTTAGAGTTGCGGGATGAGGGAAAAAAACAGGGTGCAAATCAATAACAAAAAAAAATATAAAGTAAATAAATAAAAGGATAAGAGGAAAATGCTTGAATTGACGCTTAAAATGAATTTCGGTCTAGAAAAGCCACACTGCTTCGCAGGACGGGGTAGTTTAAAAGAATAAAGCGAAAGGAACATGGCGGGTGCGATCATACCAGCACTAATGCACCGGATCCCATCAGAACTCCGAAGTTAAGCGTGCTTGGGCGAGAGTAGTACTAGGATGGGTGACCCCCTGGGAAGTCCTCGTGTTGCACCCCTCTCTTTTTTGTTTCGAAATCCAAATTTCCTATTCGTTCTTTATCCTGTAGTAATTTAGCTCCGTCGGAACGATTGCTTAATATTTTGCTTCTTGTCGAAGCGTGAAGGAGGATCTGAAGGCGCGAGACAAATCAGGAACGGTACGGCTCGATCAAAGCCCGGATCGTCGCTCAAATTTGTCGGCGCAAATGTATCACCGCAACTAGGGGTGGCAATTTTCGACACGACCTGAAAACACGACACGAACCTAACACGAAATTAATGGGTTTGGGTTGAGGTTTCGGGAATTCGGGTCAGAATCGGGTTGGACCCGATGAACCCGAAAAGAAAACCGGTCGATTTCGGGTCAACCCGTGGTGACCTGATATGACCCGTTTACGAATTAAAAATAATTTAATAAACATAAAAATAATTTTATCTAACTAAACTAAGTTATTCTTTTTTTCAAAGGCATTAATTACTTAATCCTAAACGAATTTATTTAATTTGTGTGAAGTTGAAATTATTATACTTGGACAAATAATATATTATATTATTTTTCACTTTTGTATTGTTTTAATTTATTTTATATTTTGCTTGGGATAAAACACTTTTACGGTGTTTAATTTATTTTAGATTTGATTTGGAATCATTTATTTAAATTTTTATTACTTGATTATGTAATTAGTTTTGTGAGAAATTGATTTTATTAGAAATTACAGTGATAAATTAATAAATTAAAATTAAGTTTCGGGTCATTTCGGGTCGACCCGCCGCCCCGTAAACCTGAAATTTTCGGGTTCGGGTCAGCATACCTGACCCGTCACGGGTTGGCGGGTCGGGGTTCGGGTCAACAGATTTTCTGGCGGGTCTGTTGACCCGAACCCGACCCGCCAACCTGATTTGGACCCGAATTGCCACCCCTAACTGCAAGCGTGAAGGATTGATTTCGTGATAATTTAGAGTTGCGGGATGAGGGAAAAAAACAGGGTGCAAATCAATAACAAAAAAAAATATAAAGTAAATAAATAAAAGGATAAGAGGAAAATGCTTGAATTGACGCTTAAAATGAATTTCGGTCTAGAAAAGCCACACTGCTTCGCAGGACGGGGTAGTTTAAAAGAATAAAGCGAAAGGAACATGGCGGGTGCGATCATACCAGCACTAATGCACCGGATCCCATCAGAACTCCGAAGTTAAGCGTGCTTGGGCGAGAGTAGTACTAGGATGGGTGACCCCCTGGGAAGTCCTCGTGTTGCACCCCTCTCTTTTTTGTTTCGAAATCCAAATTTCCTATTCGTTCTTTATCCTGTAGTAATTTAGCTCCGTCGGAACGATTGCTTAATATTTTGCTTCTTGTCGAAGCGTGAAGGAGGATCTGAAGGCGCGAGACAAATCAGGAACGGTACGGCTCGATCAAAGCCCGGATCGTCGCTCAAATTTGTCGGCGCAAATGTATCACCGCAACTAGGGGTGGCAATTTTCGACACGACCTGAAAACACGACACGAACCTAACACGAAATTAATGGGTTTGGGTTGAGGTTTCGGGAATTCGGGTCAGAATCGGGTTGGACCCGATGAACCCGAAAAGAAAACCGGTCGATTTCGGGTCAACCCGTGGTGACCTGATATGACCCGTTTACGAATTAAAAATAATTTAATAAACATAAAAATAATTTTATCTAACTAAACTAAGTTATTCTTTTTTTCAAAGGCATTAATTACTTAATCCTAAACGAATTTATTTAATTTGTGTGAAGTTGAAATTATTATACTTGGACAAATAATATATTATATTATTTTTCACTTTTGTATTGTTTTAATTTATTTTATATTTTGCTTGGGATAAAACACTTTTACGGTGTTTAATTTATTTTAGATTTGATTTGGAATCATTTATTTAAATTTTTATTACTTGATTATGTAATTAGTTTTGTGAGAAATTGATTTTATTAGAAATTACAGTGATAAATTAATAAATTAAAATTAAGTTTCGGGTCATTTCGGGTCGACCCGCCGCCCCGTAAACCTGAAATTTTCGGGTTCGGGTCAGCATACCTGACCCGTCACGGGTTGGCGGGTCGGGGTTCGGGTCAACAGATTTTCTGGCGGGTCTGTTGACCCGAACCCGACCCGCCAACCTGATTTGGACCCGAATTGCCACCCCTAACTGCAAGCGTGAAGGATTGATTTCGTGATAATTTAGAGTTGCGGGATGAGGGAAAAAAACAGGGTGCAAATCAATAACAAAAAAAAATATAAAGTAAATAAATAAAAGGATAAGAGGAAAATGCTTGAATTGACGCTTAAAATGAATTTCGGTCTAGAAAAGCCACACTGCTTCGCAGGACGGGGTAGTTTAAAAGAATAAAGCGAAAGGAACATGGCGGGTGCGATCATACCAGCACTAATGCACCGGATCCCATCAGAACTCCGAAGTTAAGCGTGCTTGGGCGAGAGTAGTACTAGGATGGGTGACCCCCTGGGAAGTCCTCGTGTTGCACCCCTCTCTTTTTTGTTTCGAAATCCAAATTTCCTATTCGTTCTTTATCCTGTAGTAATTTAGCTCCGTCGGAACGATTGCTTAATATTTTGCTTCTTGTCGAAGCGTGAAGGAGGATCTGAAGGCGCGAGACAAATCAGGAACGGTACGGCTCGATCAAAGCCCGGATCGTCGCTCAAATTTGTCGGCGCAAATGTATCACCGCAACTAGGGGTGGCAATTTTCGACACGACCTGAAAACACGACACGAACCTAACACGAAATTAATGGGTTTGGGTTGAGGTTTCGGGAATTCGGGTCAGAATCGGGTTGGACCCGATGAACCCGAAAAGAAAACCGGTCGATTTCGGGTCAACCCGTGGTGACCTGATATGACCCGATATGACCCGTTTACGAATTAAAAATAATTTAATAAACATAAAAATAATTTTATCTAACTAAACTAAGTTATTCTTTTTTTCAAAGGCATTAATTACTTAATCCTAAACGAATTTATTTAATTTGTGTGAAGTTGAAATTATTATACTTGGACAAATAACATATTATATTATTTTTCACTTTTGTATTGTTTTAATTTATTTTATATTTTGCTTGGGATAAAACACTTTTACGGTGTTTAATTTATTTTAGATTTGATTTGGAATCATTTATTTAAATTTTTATTACTTGATTATGTAATTAGTTTTGTGAGAAATTGATTTTATTAGAAATTACAGTGATAAATTAATAAATTAAAATTAAGTTTCGGGTCATTTCGGGTCGACCCGCCGCCCCGTAAACCTGAAATTTTCGGGTTCGGGTCAGCATACCTGACCCGTCACGGGTTGGCGGGTCGGGGTTCGGGTCAACAGATTTTCTGGCGGGTCTGTTGACCCGAACCCGACCCGCCAACCTGATTTGGACCCGAATTGCCACCCCTAACTGCAAGCGTGAAGGATTGATTTCGTGATAATTTAGAGTTGCGGGATGAGGGAAAAAAACAGGGTGCAAATCAATAACAAAAAAAAATATAAAGTAAATAAATAAAAGGATAAGAGGAAAATGATTGAATTGACGCTTAAAATGAATTTCGGTCTAGAAAAGCCACACTGCTTCGCAGGACGGGGTAGTTTAAAAGAATAAAGCGAAAGGAACATGGCGGGTGCGATCATACCAGCACTAATGCACCGGATCCCATCAGAACTCCGAAGTTAAGCGTGCTTGGGCGAGAGTAGTACTAGGATGGGTGACCCCCTGGGAAGTCCTCGTGTTGCACCCCTCTCTTTTTTGTTTCGAAATCCAAATTTCCTATTCGTTCTTTATCCTGTAGTAATTTAGCTCCGTCGGAACGATTGCTTAATATTTTGCTTCTTGTCGAAGCGTGAAGGAGGATCTGAAGGCGCGAGACAAATCAGGAACGGTACGGCTCGATCAAAGCCCGGATCGTCGCTCAAATTTGTCGGCGCAAATGTATCACCGCAACTAGGGGTGGCAATTTTCGACACGACCTGAAAACACGACACGAACCTAACACGAAATTAATGGGTTTGGGTTGAGGTTTCGGGAATTCGGGTCAGAATCGGGTTGGACCCGATGAACCCGAAAAGAAAACCGGTCGATTTCGGGTCAACCCGTGGTGACCTGATATGACCCGATATGACCCGTTTACGAATTAAAAATAATTTAATAAACATAAAAATAATTTTATCTAACTAAACTAAGTTATTCTTTTTTTCAAAGGCATTAATTACTTAATCCTAAACGAATTTATTTAATTTGTGTGAAGTTGAAATTATTATACTTGGACAAATAATATATTATATTATTTTTCACTTTTGTATTGTTTTAATTTATTTTATATTTTGTTTGGGATAAAACACTTTTACGGTGTTTAATTTATTTTAGATTTGATTTGGAATCATTTATTTAAATTTTTATTACTTGATTATGTAATTAGTTTTGTGAGAAATTGATTTTATTAGAAATTACAGTGATAAATTAATAAATTAAAATTAAGTTTCGGGTCATTTCGGGTCGACCCGCCGCCCCGTAAACCTGAAATTTTCGGGTTCGGGTCAGCATACCTGACCCGTCACGGGTTGGCGGGTCGGGGTTCGGGTCAACAGATTTTCTGGCGGGTCTGTTGACCCGAACCCGACCCGCCAACCTGATTTGGACCCGAATTGCCACCCCTAACTGCAAGCGTGAAGGATTGATTTCGTGATAATTTAGAGTTGCGGGATGAGGGAAAAAAACAGGGTGCAAATCAATAACAAAAAAAAATATAAAGTAAATAAATAAAAGGATAAGAGGAAAATGCTTGAATTGACGCTTAAAATGAATTTCGGTCTAGAAAAGCCACACTGCTTCGCAGGACGGGGTAGTTTAAAAGAATAAAGCGAAAGGAACATGGCGGGTGCGATCATACCAGCACTAATGCACCGGATCCCATCAGAACTCCGAAGTTAAGCGTGCTTGGGCGAGAGTAGTACTAGGATGGGTGACCCCCTGGGAAGTCCTCGTGTTGCACCCCTCTCTTTTTTGTTTCGAAATCCAAATTTCCTATTCGTTCTTTATCCTGTAGTAATTTAGCTCCGTCGGAACGATTGCTTAATATTTTGCTTCTTGTCGAAGCGTGAAGGAGGATCTGAAGGCGCGAGACAAATCAGGAACGGTACGGCTCGATCAAAGCCCGGATCGTCGCTCAAATTTGTCGGCGCAAATGTATCACCGCAACTAGGGGTGGCAATTTTCGACACGACCTGAAAACACGACACGAACCTAACACGAAATTAATGGGTTTGGGTTGAGGTTTCGGGAATTCGGGTCAGAATCGGGTTGGACCCGATGAACCCGAAAAGAAAACCGGTCGATTTCGGGTCAACCCGTGGTGACCTGATATGACCCGATATGACCCGTTTACGAATTAAAAATAATTTAATAAACATAAAAATAATTTTATCTAACTAAACTAAGTTATTCTTTTTTTCAAAGGCATTAATTACTTAATCCTAAACGAATTTATTTAATTTGTGTGAAGTTGAAATTATTATACTTGGACAAATAACATATTATATTATTTTTCACTTTTGTATTGTTTTAATTTATTTTATATTTTGCTTGGGATAAAACACTTTTACGGTGTTTAATTTATTTTAGATTTGATTTGGAATCATTTATTTAAATTTTTATTACTTGATTATGTAATTAGTTTTGTGAGAAATTGATTTTATTAGAAATTACAGTGATAAATTAATAAATTAAAATTAAGTTTCGGGTCATTTCGGGTCGACCCGCCGCCCCGTAAACCTGAAATTTTCGGGTTCGGGTCAGCATACCTGACCCGTCACGGGTTGGCGGGTCGGCGTTCGGGTCAACAGATTTTCTGGCGGGTCTGTTGACCCGAACCCGACCCGCCAACCTGATTTGGACCCGAATTGCCACCCCTAACTGCAAGCGTGAAGGATTGATTTCGTGATAATTTAGAGTTGCGGGATGAGGGAAAAAAACAGGGTGCAAATCAATAACAAAAAAAAATATAAAGTAAATAAATAAAAGGATAAGAGGAAAATGCTTGAATTGACGCTTAAAATGAATTTCGGTCTAGAAAAGCCACACTGCTTCGCAGGACGGGGTAGTTTAAAAGAATAAAGCGAAAGGAACATGGCGGGTGCGATCATACCAGCACTAATGCACCGGATCCCATCAGAACTCCGAAGTTAAGCGTGCTTGGGCGAGAGTAGTACTAGGATGGGTGACCCCCTGGGAAGTCCTCGTGTTGCACCCCTCTCTTTTTTGTTTCGAAATCCAAATTTCCTATTCGTTCTTTATCCTGTAGTAATTTAGCTCCGTCGGAACGATTGCTTAATATTTTGCTTCTTGTCGAAGCGTGAAGGAGGATCTGAAGGCGCGAGACAAATCAGGAACGGTACGGCTCGATCAAAGCCCGGATCGTCGCTCAAATTTGTCGGCGCAAATGTATCACCGCAACTAGGGGTGGCAATTTTCGACACGACCTGAAAACACGACACGAACCTAACACGAAATTAATGGGTTTGGGTTGAGGTTTCGGGAATTCGGGTCAGAATCGGGTTGGACCCGATGAACCCGAAAAGAAAACCGGTCGATTTCGGGTCAACCCGTGGTGACCTGATATGACCCGATATGACCCGTTTACGAATTAAAAATAATTTAATAAACATAAAAATAATTTTATCTAACTAAACTAAGTTATTCTTTTTTTCAAAGGCATTAATTACTTAATCCTAAACGAATTTATTTAATTTGTGTGAAGTTGAAATTATTATACTTGGACAAATAACATATTATATTATTTTTCACTTTTGTATTGTTTTAATTTATTTTATATTTTGCTTGGGATAAAACACTTTTACGGTGTTTAATTTATTTTAGATTTGATTTGGAATCATTTATTTAAATTTTTATTACTTGATTATGTAATTAGTTTTGTGAGAAATTGATTTTATTAGAAATTACAGTGATAAATTAATAAATTAAAATTAAGTTTCGGGTCATTTCGGGTCGACCCGCCGCCCCGTAAACCTGAAATTTTCGGGTTCGGGTCAGCATACCTGACCCGTCACGGGTTGGCGGGTCGGGGTTCGGGTCAACAGATTTTCTGGCGGGTCTGTTGACCCGAACCCGACCCGCCAACCTGATTTGGACCCGAATTGCCACCCCTAACTGCAAGCGTGAAGGATTGATTTCGTGATAATTTAGAGTTGCGGGATGAGGGAAAAAAACAGGGTGCAAATCAATAACAAAAAAAAATATAAAGTAAATAAATAAAAGGATAAGAGGAAAATGCTTGAATTGACGCTTAAAATGAATTTCGGTCTAGAAAAGCCACACTGCTTCGCAGGACGGGGTAGTTTAAAAGAATAAAGCGAAAGGAACATGGCGGGTGCGATCATACCAGCACTAATGCACCGGATCCCATCAGAACTCCGAAGTTAAGCGTGCTTGGGCGAGAGTAGTACTAGGATGGGTGACCCCCTGGGAAGTCCTCGTGTTGCACCCCTCTCTTTTTTGTTTCGAAATCCAAATTTCCTATTCGTTCTTTATCCTGTAGTAATTTAGCTCCGTCGGAACGATTGCTTAATATTTTGCTTCTTGTCGAAGCGTGAAGGAGGATCTGAAGGCGCGAGACAAATCAGGAACGGTACGGCTCGATCAAAGCCCGGATCGTCGCTCAAATTTGTCGGCGCAAATGTATCACCGCAACTAGGGGTGGCAATTTTCGACACGACCTGAAAACACGACACGAACCTAACACGAAATTAATGGGTTTGGGTTGAGGTTTCGGGAATTCGGGTCAGAATCGGGTTGGACCCGATGAACCCGAAAAGAAAACCGGTCGATTTCGGGTCAACCCGTGGTGACCTGATATGACCCGATATGACCCGTTTACGAATTAAAAATAATTTAATAAACATAAAAATAATTTTATCTAACTAAACTAAGTTATTCTTTTTTTCAAAGGCATTAATTACTTAATCCTAAACGAATTTATTTAATTTGTGTGAAGTTGAAATTATTATACTTGGACAAATAACATATTATATTATTTTTCACTTTTGTATTGTTTTAATTTATTTTATATTTTGCTTGGGATAAAACACTTTTACGGTGTTTAATTTATTTTAGATTTGATTTGGAATCATTTATTTAAATTTTTATTACTTGATTATGTAATTAGTTTTGTGAGAAATTGATTTTATTAGAAATTACAGTGATAAATTAATAAATTAAAATTAAGTTTCGGGTCATTTCGGGTCGACCCGCCGCCCCGTAAACCTGAAATTTTCGGGTTCGGGTCAGCATACCTGACCCGTCACGGGTTGGCGGGTCGGCGTTCGGGTCAACAGATTTTCTGGCGGGTCTGTTGACCCGAACCCGACCCGCCAACCTGATTTGGACCCGAATTGCCACCCCTAACTGCAAGCGTGAAGGATTGATTTCGTGATAATTTAGAGTTGCGGGATGAGGGAAAAAAACAGGGTGCAAATCAATAACAAAAAAAAATATAAAGTAAATAAATAAAAGGATAAGAGGAAAATGCTTGAATTGACGCTTAAAATGAATTTCGGTCTAGAAAAGCCACACTGCTTCGCAGGACGGGGTAGTTTAAAAGAATAAAGCGAAAGGAACATGGCGGGTGCGATCATACCAGCACTAATGCACCGGATCCCATCAGAACTCCGAAGTTAAGCGTGCTTGGGCGAGAGTAGTACTAGGATGGGTGACCCCCTGGGAAGTCCTCGTGTTGCACCCCTCTCTTTTTTGTTTCGAAATCCAAATTTCCTATTCGTTCTTTATCCTGTAGTAATTTAGCTCCGTCGGAACGATTGCTTAATATTTTGCTTCTTGTCGAAGCGTGAAGGAGGATCTGAAGGCGCGAGACAAATCAGGAACGGTACGGCTCGATCAAAGCCCGGATCGTCGCTCAAATTTGTCGGCGCAAATGTATCACCGCAACTAGGGGTGGCAATTTTCGACACGACCTGAAAACACGACACGAACCTAACACGAAATTAATGGGTTTGGGTTGAGGTTTCGGGAATTCGGGTCAGAATCGGGTTGGACCCGATGAACCCGAAAAGAAAACCGGTCGATTTCGGGTCAACCCGTGGTGACCTGATATGACCCGATATGACCCGTTTACGAATTAAAAATAATTTAATAAACATAAAAATAATTTTATCTAACTAAACTAAGTTATTCTTTTTTTCAAAGGCATTAATTACTTAATCCTAAACGAATTTATTTAATTTGTGTGAAGTTGAAATTATTATACTTGGACAAATAATATATTATATTATTTTTCACTTTTGTATTGTTTTAATTTATTTTATATTTTGCTTGGGATAAAACACTTTTACGGTGTTTAATTTATTTTAGATTTGATTTGGAATCATTTATTTAAATTTTTATTACTTGATTATGTAATTAGTTTTGTGAGAAATTGATTTTATTAGAAATTACAGTGATAAATTAATAAATTAAAATTAAGTTTCGGGTCATTTCGGGTCGACCCGCCGCCCCGTAAACCTGAAATTTTCGGGTTCGGGTCAGCATACCTGACCCGTCACGGGTTGGCGGGTCGGGGTTCGGGTCAACAGATTTTCTGGCGGGTCTGTTGACCCGAACCCGACCCGCCAACCTGATTTGGACCCGAATTGCCACCCCTAACTGCAAGCGTGAAGGATTGATTTCGTGATAATTTAGAGTTGCGGGATGAGGGAAAAAAACAGGGTGCAAATCAATAACAAAAAAAAATATAAAGTAAATAAATAAAAGGATAAGAGGAAAATGATTGAATTGACGCTTAAAATGAATTTCGGTCTAGAAAAGCCACACTGCTTCGCAGGACGGGGTAGTTTAAAAGAATAAAGCGAAAGGAACATGGCGGGTGCGATCATACCAGCACTAATGCACCGGATCCCATCAGAACTCCGAAGTTAAGCGTGCTTGGGCGAGAGTAGTACTAGGATGGGTGACCCCCTGGGAAGTCCTCGTGTTGCACCCCTCTCTTTTTTGTTTCGAAATCCAAATTTCCTATTCGTTCTTTATCCTGTAGTAATTTAGCTCCGTCGGAACGATTGCTTAATATTTTGCTTCTTGTCGAAGCGTGAAGGAGGATCTGAAGGCGCGAGACAAATCAGGAACGGTACGGCTCGATCAAAGCCCGGATCGTCGCTCAAATTTGTCGGCGCAAATGTATCACCGCAACTAGGGGTGGCAATTTTCGACACGACCTGAAAACACGACACGAACCTAACACGAAATTAATGGGTTTGGGTTGAGGTTTCGGGAATTCGGGTCAGAATCGGGTTGGACCCGATGAACCCGAAAAGAAAACCGGTCGATTTCGGGTCAACCCGTGGTGACCTGATATGACCCGATATGACCCGTTTACGAATTAAAAATAATTTAATAAACATAAAAATAATTTTATCTAACTAAACTAAGTTATTCTTTTTTTCAAAGGCATTAATTACTTAATCCTAAACGAATTTATTTAATTTGTGTGAAGTTGAAATTATTATACTTGGACAAATAACATATTATATTATTTTTCACTTTTGTATTGTTTTAATTTATTTTATATTTTGCTTGGGATAAAACACTTTTACGGTGTTTAATTTATTTTAGATTTGATTTGGAATCATTTATTTAAATTTTTATTACTTGATTATGTAATTAGTTTTGTGAGAAATTGATTTTATTAGAAATTACAGTGATAAATTAATAAATTAAAATTAAGTTTCGGGTCATTTCGGGTCGACCCGCCGCCCCGTAAACCTGAAATTTTCGGGTTCGGGTCAGCATACCTGACCCGTCACGGGTTGGCGGGTCGGGGTTCGGGTCAACAGATTTTCTGGCGGGTCTGTTGACCCGAACCCGACCCGCCAACCTGATTTGGACCCGAATTGCCACCCCTAACTGCAAGCGTGAAGGATTGATTTCGTGATAATTTAGAGTTGCGGGATGAGGGAAAAAAACAGGGTGCAAATCAATAACAAAAAAAAATATAAAGTAAATAAATAAAAGGATAAGAGGAAAATGCTTGAATTGACGCTTAAAATGAATTTCGGTCTAGAAAAGCCACACTGCTTCGCAGGACGGGGTAGTTTAAAAGAATAAAGCGAAAGGAACATGGCGGGTGCGATCATACCAGCACTAATGCACCGGATCCCATCAGAACTCCGAAGTTAAGCGTGCTTGGGCGAGAGTAGTACTAGGATGGGTGACCCCCTGGGAAGTCCTCGTGTTGCACCCCTCTCTTTTTTGTTTCGAAATCCAAATTTCCTATTCGTTCTTTATCCTGTAGTAATTTAGCTCCGTCGGAACGATTGCTTAATATTTTGCTTCTTGTCGAAGCGTGAAGGAGGATCTGAAGGCGCGAGACAAATCAGGAACGGTACGGCTCGATCAAAGCCCGGATCGTCGCTCAAATTTGTCGGCGCAAATGTATCACCGCAACTAGGGGTGGCAATTTTCGACACGACCTGAAAACACGACACGAACCTAACACGAAATTAATGGGTTTGGGTTGAGGTTTCGGGAATTCGGGTCAGAATCGGGTTGGACCCGATGAACCCGAAAAGAAAACCGGTCGATTTCGGGTCAACCCGTGGTGACCTGATATGACCCGATATGACCCGTTTACGAATTAAAAATAATTTAATAAACATAAAAATAATTTTATCTAACTAAACTAAGTTATTCTTTTTTTCAAAGGCATTAATTACTTAATCCTAAACGAATTTATTTAATTTGTGTGAAGTTGAAATTATTATACTTGGACAAATAACATATTATATTATTTTTCACTTTTGTATTGTTTTAATTTATTTTATATTTTGCTTGGGATAAAACACTTTTACGGTGTTTAATTTATTTTAGATTTGATTTGGAATCATTTATTTAAATTTTTATTACTTGATTATGTAATTAGTTTTGTGAGAAATTGATTTTATTAGAAATTACAGTGATAAATTAATAAATTAAAATTAAGTTTCGGGTCATTTCGGGTCGACCCGCCGCCCCGTAAACCTGAAATTTTCGGGTTCGGGTCAGCATACCTGACCCGTCACGGGTTGGCGGGTCGGGGTTCGGGTCAACAGATTTTCTGGCGGGTCTGTTGACCCGAACCCGACCCGCCAACCTGATTTGGACCCGAATTGCCACCCCTAACTGCAAGCGTGAAGGATTGATTTCGTGATAATTTAGAGTTGCGGGATGAGGGAAAAAAACAGGGTGCAAATCAATAACAAAAAAAAATATAAAGTAAATAAATAAAAGGATAAGAGGAAAATGCTTGAATTGACGCTTAAAATGAATTTCGGTCTAGAAAAGCCACACTGCTTCGCAGGACGGGGTAGTTTAAAAGAATAAAGCGAAAGGAACATGGCGGGTGCGATCATACCAGCACTAATGCACCGGATCCCATCAGAACTCCGAAGTTAAGCGTGCTTGGGCGAGAGTAGTACTAGGATGGGTGACCCCCTGGGAAGTCCTCGTGTTGCACCCCTCTCTTTTTTGTTTCGAAATCCAAATTTCCTATTCGTTCTTTATCCTGTAGTAATTTAGCTCCGTCGGAACGATTGCTTAATATTTTGCTTCTTGTCGAAGCGTGAAGGAGGATCTGAAGGCGCGAGACAAATCAGGAACGGTACGGCTCGATCAAAGCCCGGATCGTCGCTCAAATTTGTCGGCGCAAATGTATCACCGCAACTAGGGGTGGCAATTTTCGACACGACCTGAAAACACGACACGAACCTAACACGAAATTAATGGGTTTGGGTTGAGGTTTCGGGAATTCGGGTCAGAATCGGGTTGGACCCGATGAACCCGAAAAGAAAACCGGTCGATTTCGGGTCAACCCGTGGTGACCTGATATGACCCGATATGACCCGTTTACGAATTAAAAATAATTTAATAAACATAAAAATAATTTTATCTAACTAAACTAAGTTATTCTTTTTTTCAAAGGCATTAATTACTTAATCCTAAACGAATTTATTTAATTTGTGTGAAGTTGAAATTATTATACTTGGACAAATAACATATTATATTATTTTTCACTTTTGTATTGTTTTAATTTATTTTATATTTTGCTTGGGATAAAACACTTTTACGGTGTTTAATTTATTTTAGATTTGATTTGGAATCATTTATTTAAATTTTTATTACTTGATTATGTAATTAGTTTTGTGAGAAATTGATTTTATTAGAAATTACAGTGATAAATTAATAAATTAAAATTAAGTTTCGGGTCATTTCGGGTCGACCCGCCGCCCCGTAAACCTGAAATTTTCGGGTTCGGGTCAGCATACCTGACCCGTCACGGGTTGGCGGGTCGGGGTTCGGGTCAACAGATTTTCTGGCGGGTCTGTTGACCCGAACCCGACCCGCCAACCTGATTTGGACCCGAATTGCCACCCCTAACTGCAAGCGTGAAGGATTGATTTCGTGATAATTTAGAGTTGCGGGATGAGGGAAAAAAACAGGGTGCAAATCAATAACAAAAAAAAATATAAAGTAAATAAATAAAAGGATAAGAGGAAAATGATTGAATTGACGCTTAAAATGAATTTCGGTCTAGAAAAGCCACACTGCTTCGCAGGACGGGGTAGTTTAAAAGAATAAAGCGAAAGGAACATGGCGGGTGCGATCATACCAGCACTAATGCACCGGATCCCATCAGAACTCCGAAGTTAAGCGTGCTTGGGCGAGAGTAGTACTAGGATGGGTGACCCCCTGGGAAGTCCTCGTGTTGCACCCCTCTCTTTTTTGTTTCGAAATCCAAATTTCCTATTCGTTCTTTATCCTGTAGTAATTTAGCTCCGTCGGAACGATTGCTTAATATTTTGCTTCTTGTCGAAGCGTGAAGGAGGATCTGAAGGCGCGAGACAAATCAGGAACGGTACGGCTCGATCAAAGCCCGGATCGTCGCTCAAATTTGTCGGCGCAAATGTATCACCGCAACTAGGGGTGGCAATTTTCGACACGACCTGAAAACACGACACGAACCTAACACGAAATTAATGGGTTTGGGTTGAGGTTTCGGGAATTCGGGTCAGAATCGGGTTGGACCCGATGAACCCGAAAAGAAAACCGGTCGATTTCGGGTCAACCCGTGGTGACCTGATATGACCCGATATGACCCGTTTACGAATTAAAAATAATTTAATAAACATAAAAATAATTTTATCTAACTAAACTAAGTTATTCTTTTTTTCAAAGGCATTAATTACTTAATCCTAAACGAATTTATTTAATTTGTGTGAAGTTGAAATTATTATACTTGGACAAATAACATATTATATTATTTTTCACTTTTGTATTGTTTTAATTTATTTTATATTTTGCTTGGGATAAAACACTTTTACGGTGTTTAATTTATTTTAGATTTGATTTGGAATCATTTATTTAAATTTTTATTACTTGATTATGTAATTAGTTTTGTGAGAAATTGATTTTATTAGAAATTACAGTGATAAATTAATAAATTAAAATTAAGTTTCGGGTCATTTCGGGTCGACCCGCCGCCCCGTAAACCTGAAATTTTCGGGTTCGGGTCAGCATACCTGACCCGTCACGGGTTGGCGGGTCGGGGTTCGGGTCAACAGATTTTCTGGCGGGTCTGTTGACCCGAACCCGACCCGCCAACCTGATTTGGACCCGAATTGCCACCCCTAACTGCAAGCGTGAAGGATTGATTTCATGATAATTTAGAGTTGCGGGATGAGGGAAAAAAACAGGGTGCAAATCAATAACAAAAAAAAATTATAAAGTAAATAAATAAAAGGATAAGAGGAAAATGCTTGAATTGACGCTTAAAATGAATTTCGGTCTAGAAAAGCCACACTGCTTCGCAGGACGGGGTAGTTTAAAAGAATAAAGCGAAAGGAACATGGCGGGTGCGATCATACCAGCACTAATGCACCGGATCCCATCAGAACTCCGAAGTTAAGCGTGCTTGGGCGAGAGTAGTACTAGGATGGGTGACCCCCTGGGAAGTCCTCGTGTTGCACCCCTCTCTTTTTTGTTTCGAAATCCAAATTTCCTATTCGTTCTTTATCCTGTAGTAATTTAGCTCCGTCGGAACGATTGCTTAATATTTTGCTTCTTGTCGAAGCGTGAAGGAGGATCTGAAGGCGCGAGACAAATCAGGAACGGTACGGCTCGATCAAAGCCCGGATCGTCGCTCAAATTTGTCGGCGCAAATGTATCACCGCAACTAGGGGTGGCAATTTTCGACACGACCTGAAAACACGACACGAACCTAACACGAAATTAATGGGTTTGGGTTGAGGTTTCGGGAATTCGGGTCAGAATCGGGTTGGACCCGATGAACCCGAAAAGAAAACCGGTCGATTTCGGGTCAACCCGTGGTGACCTGATATGACCCGATATGACCCGTTTACGAATTAAAAATAATTTAATAAACATAAAAATAATTTTATCTAACTAAACTAAGTTATTCTTTTTTTCAAAGGCATTAATTACTTAATCCTAAACGAATTTATTTAATTTGTGTGAAGTTGAAATTATTATACTTGGACAAATAATATATTATATTATTTTTCACTTTTGTATTGTTTTAATTTATTTTATATTTTGCTTGGGATAAAACACTTTTACGGTGTTTAATTTATTTTAGATTTGATTTGGAATCATTTATTTAAATTTTTATTACTTGATTATGTAATTAGTTTTGTGAGAAATTGATTTTATTAGAAATTACAGTGATAAATTAATAAATTAAAATTAAGTTTCGGGTCATTTCGGGTCGACCCGCCGCCCCGTAAACCTGAAATTTTCGGGTTCGGGTCAGCATACCTGACCCGTCACGGGTTGGCGGGTCGGGGTTCGGGTCAACAGATTTTCTGGCGGGTCTGTTGACCCGAACCCGACCCGCCAACCTGATTTGGACCCGAATTGCCACCCCTAACTGCAAGCGTGAAGGATTGATTTCATGATAATTTAGAGTTGCGGGATGAGGGAAAAAAACAGGGTGCAAATCAATAACAAAAAAAAATATAAAGTAAATAAATAAAAGGATAAGAGGAAAATGCTTGAATTGACGCTTAAAATGAATTTCGGTCTAGAAAAGCCACACTGCTTCGCAGGACGGGGTAGTTTAAAAGAATAAAGCGAAAGGAACATGGCGGGTGCGATCATACCAGCACTAATGCACCGGATCCCATCAGAACTCCGAAGTTAAGCGTGCTTGGGCGAGAGTAGTACTAGGATGGGTGACCCCCTGGGAAGTCCTCGTGTTGCACCCCTCTCTTTTTTGTTTCGAAATCCAAATTTCCTATTCGTTCTTTATCCTGTAGTAATTTAGCTCCGTCGGAACGATTGCTTAATATTTTGCTTCTTGTCGAAGCGTGAAGGAGGATCTGAAGGCGCGAGACAAATCAGGAACGGTACGGCTCGATCAAAGCCCGGATCGTCGCTCAAATTTGTCGGCGCAAATGTATCACCGCAACTAGGGGTGGCAATTTTCGACACGACCTGAAAACACGACACGAACCTAACACGAAATTAATGGGTTTGGGTTGAGGTTTCGGGAATTCGGGTCAGAATCGGGTTGGACCCGATGAACCCGAAAAGAAAACCGGTCGATTTCGGGTCAACCCGTGGTGACCTGATATGACCCGATATGACCCGTTTACGAATTAAAAATAATTTAATAAACATAAAAATAATTTTATCTAACTAAACTAAGTTATTCTTTTTTTCAAAGGCATTAATTACTTAATCCTAAACGAATTTATTTAATTTGTGTGAAGTTGAAATTATTATACTTGGACAAATAATATATTATATTATTTTTCACTTTTGTATTGTTTTAATTTATTTTATATTTTGCTTGGGATAAAACACTTTTACGGTGTTTAATTTATTTTAGATTTGATTTGGAATCATTTATTTAAATTTTTATTACTTGATTATGTAATTAGTTTTGTGAGAAATTGATTTTATTAGAAATTACAGTGATAAATTAATAAATTAAAATTAAGTTTCGGGTCATTTCGGGTCGACCCGCCGCCCCGTAAACCTGAAATTTTCGGGTTCGGGTCAGCATACCTGACCCGTCACGGGTTGGCGGGTCGGGGTTCGGGTCAACAGATTTTCTGGCGGGTCTGTTGACCCGAACCCGACCCGCCAACCTGATTTGGACCCGAATTGCCACCCCTAACTGCAAGCGTGAAGGATTGATTTCATGATAATTTAGAGTTGCGGGATGAGGGAAAAAAACAGGGTGCAAATCAATAACAAAAAAAAATATAAAGTAAATAAATAAAAGGATAAGAGGAAAATGCTTGAATTGACGCTTAAAATGAATTTCGGTCTAGAAAAGCCACACTGCTTCGCAGGACGGGGTAGTTTAAAAGAATAAAGCGAAAGGAACATGGCGGGTGCGATCATACCAGCACTAATGCACCGGATCCCATCAGAACTCCGAAGTTAAGCGTGCTTGGGCGAGAGTAGTACTAGGATGGGTGACCCCCTGGGAAGTCCTCGTGTTGCACCCCTCTCTTTTTTGTTTCGAAATCCAAATTTCCTATTCGTTCTTTATCCTGTAGTAATTTAGCTCCGTCGGAACGATTGCTTAATATTTTGCTTCTTGTCGAAGCGTGAAGGAGGATCTGAAGGCGCGAGACAAATCAGGAACGGTACGGCTCGATCAAAGCCCGGATCGTCGCTCAAATTTGTCGGCGCAAATGTATCACCGCAACTAGGGGTGGCAATTTTCGACACGACCTGAAAACACGACACGAACCTAACACGAAATTAATGGGTTTGGGTTGAGGTTTCGGGAATTCGGGTCAGAATCGGGTTGGACCCGATGAACCCGAAAAGAAAACCGGTCGATTTCGGGTCAACCCGTGGTGACCTGATATGACCCGATATGACCCGTTTACGAATTAAAAATAATTTAATAAACATAAAAATAATTTTATCTAACTAAACTAAGTTATTCTTTTTTTCAAAGGCATTAATTACTTAATCCTAAACGAATTTATTTAATTTGTGTGAAGTTGAAATTATTATACTTGGACAAATAATATATTATATTATTTTTCACTTTTGTATTGTTTTAATTTATTTTATATTTTGCTTGGGATAAAACACTTTTACGGTGTTTAATTTATTTTAGATTTGATTTGGAATCATTTATTTAAATTTTTATTACTTGATTATGTAATTAGTTTTGTGAGAAATTGATTTTATTAGAAATTACAGTGATAAATTAATAAATTAAAATTAAGTTTCGGGTCATTTCGGGTCGACCCGCCGCCCCGTAAACCTGAAATTTTCGGGTTCGGGTCAGCATACCTGACCCGTCACGGGTTGGCGGGTCGGGGTTCGGGTCAACAGATTTTCTGGCGGGTCTGTTGACCCGAACCCGACCCGCCAACCTGATTTGGACCCGAATTGCCACCCCTAACTGCAAGCGTGAAGGATTGATTTCGTGATAATTTAGAGTTGCGGGATGAGGGAAAAAAACAGGGTGCAAATCAATAACAAAAAAAAATATAAAGTAAATAAATAAAAGGATAAGAGGAAAATGCTTGAATTGACGCTTAAAATGAATTTCGGTCTAGAAAAGCCACACTGCTTCGCAGGACGGGGTAGTTTAAAAGAATAAAGCGAAAGGAACATGGCGGGTGCGATCATACCAGCACTAATGCACCGGATCCCATCAGAACTCCGAAGTTAAGCGTGCTTGGGCGAGAGTAGTACTAGGATGGGTGACCCCCTGGGAAGTCCTCGTGTTGCACCCCTCTCTTTTTTGTTTCGAAATCCAAATTTCCTATTCGTTCTTTATCCTGTAGTAATTTAGCTCCGTCGGAACGATTGCTTAATATTTTGCTTCTTGTCGAAGCGTGAAGGAGGATCTGAAGGCGCGAGACAAATCAGGAACGGTACGGCTCGATCAAAGCCCGGATCGTCGCTCAAATTTGTCGGCGCAAATGTATCACCGCAACTAGGGGTGGCAATTTTCGACACGACCTGAAAACACGACACGAACCTAACACGAAATTAATGGGTTTGGGTTGAGGTTTCGGGAATTCGGGTCAGAATCGGGTTGGACCCGATGAACCCGAAAAGAAAACCGGTCGATTTCGGGTCAACCCGTGGTGACCTGATATGACCCGATATGACCCGTTTACGAATTAAAAATAATTTAATAAACATAAAAATAATTTTATCTAACTAAACTAAGTTATTCTTTTTTTCAAAGGCATTAATTACTTAATCCTAAACGAATTTATTTAATTTGTGTGAAGTTGAAATTATTATACTTGGACAAATAATATATTATATTATTTTTCACTTTTGTATTGTTTTAATTTATTTTATATTTTGCTTGGGATAAAACACTTTTACGGTGTTTAATTTATTTTAGATTTGATTTGGAATCATTTATTTAAATTTTTATTACTTGATTATGTAATTAGTTTTGTGAGAAATTGATTTTATTAGAAATTACAGTGATAAATTAATAAATTAAAATTAAGTTTCGGGTCATTTCGGGTCGACCCGCCGCCCCGTAAACCTGAAATTTTCGGGTTCGGGTCAGCATACCTGACCCGTCACGGGTTGGCGGGTCGGGGTTCGGGTCAACAGATTTTCTGGCGGGTCTGTTGACCCGAACCCGACCCGCCAACCTGATTTGGACCCGAATTGCCACCCCTAACTGCAAGCGTGAAGGATTGATTTCATGATAATTTAGAGTTGCGGGATGAGGGAAAAAAACAGGGTGCAAATCAATAACAAAAAAAAATATAAAGTAAATAAATAAAAGGATAAGAGGAAAATGCTTGAATTGACGCTTAAAATGAATTTCGGTCTACAAAACCCACACTGCTTCGCAGGACGGGGTAGTTTAAAAGAATAAAGCGAAAGGAACATGGCGGGTGCGATCATACCAGCACTAATGCACCGGATCCCATCAGAACTCCGAAGTTAAGCGTGCTTGGGCGAGAGTAGTACTAGGTTGGGTGACCCCCTGGGAAGTCCTCGTGTTGCACCCCTCTCTTTTTTGTTTCGAAATCCAAATTTCCTATTCGTTCTTTATCCTGTAGTAATTTAGCTCCGTCGGAACGATTGCTTAATAGTTTGCTTCTTGTCGAAGCGTGAAGGAGGATCTGAAGGCGCGAGACAAATCAGGAACGGTACGGCTCGATCAAAGCCCGGATCGTCGCTCAAATTTGTCGGCGCAAATGTATCACCGCAACTAGGGGTGGCAATTTTCGACACGACCTGAAAACACGACACGAACCTAACACGAAATTAATGGGTTTGGGTTGAGGTTTCGGGAATTCGGGTCAGAATCGGGTTGGACCCGATGAACCCGAAAAGAAAACCGGTCGATTTCGGGTCAACCCGTGGTGACCTGATATGACCCGATATGACCCGTTTACGAATTAAAAATAATTTAATAAACATAAAAATAATTTTATCTAACTAAACTAAGTTATTCTTTTTTTCAAAGGCATTAATTACTTAATCCTAAACGAATTTATTTAATTTGTGTGAAGTTGAAATTATTATACTTGGACAAATAATATATTATATTATTTTTCACTTTTGTATTGTTTTAATTTATTTTATATTTTGCTTGGGATAAAACACTTTTACGGTGTTTAATTTATTTTAGATTTGATTTGGAATCATTTATTTAAATTTTTATTACTTGATTATGTAATTAGTTTTGTGAGAAATTGATTTTATTAGAAATTACAGTGATAAATTAATAAATTAAAATTAAGTTTCGGGTCATTTCGGGTCGACCCGCCGCCCCGTAAACCTGAAATTTTCGGGTTCGGGTCAGCATACCTGACCCGTCACGGGTTGGCGGGTCGGGGTTCGGGTCAACAGATTTTCTGGCGGGTCTGTTGACCCGAACCCGACCCGCCAACCTGATTTGGACCCGAATTGCCACCCCTAACTGCAAGCGTGAAGGATTGATTTCATGATAATTTAGAGTTGCGGGATGAGGGAAAAAAACAGGGTGCAAATCAATAACAAAAAAAAATATAAAGTAAATAAATAAATGGATAAGAGGAAAATGCTTGAATTGACGCTTAAAATGAATTTCGGTCTACAAAACCCACACTGCTTCGCAGGACGGGGTAGTTTAAAAGAATAAAGCGAAAGGAACATGGCGGGTGCGATCATACCAGCACTAATGCACCGGATCCCATCAGAACTCCGAAGTTAAGCGTGCTTGGGCGAGAGTAGTACTAGGTTGGGTGACCCCCTGGGAAGTCCTCGTGTTGCACCCCTCTCTTTTTTGTTTCGAAATCCAAATTTCCTATTCGTTCTTTATCCTGTAGTAATTTAGCTCCGTCGGAACGATTGCTTAATAGTTTGCTTCTTGTCGAAGCGTGAAGGAGGATCTGAAGGCGCGAGACAAATCAGGAACGGTACGGCTCGATCAAAGCCCGGATCGTCGCTCAAATTTGTCGGCGCAAATGTATCACCGCAACTAGGGGTGGCAATTTTCGACACGACCTGAAAACACGACACGAACCTAACACGAAATTAATGGGTTTGGGTTGAGGTTTCGGGAATTCGGGTCAGAATCGGGTTGGACCCGATGAACCCGAAAAGAAAACCGGTCGATTTCGGGTCAACCCGTGGTGACCTGATATGACCCGATATGACCCGTTTACGAATTAAAAATAATTTAATAAACATAAAAATAATTTTATCTAACTAAACTAAGTTATTCTTTTTTTCAAAGGCATTAATTACTTAATCCTAAACGAATTTATTTAATTTGTGTGAAGTTGAAATTATTATACTTGGACAAATAATATATTATATTATTTTTCACTTTTGTATTGTTTTAATTTATTTTATATTTTGCTTGGGATAAAACACTTTTACGGTGTTTAATTTATTTTAGATTTGATTTGGAATCATTTATTTAAATTTTTATTACTTGATTATGTAATTAGTTTTGTGAGAAATTGATTTTATTAGAAATTACAGTGATAAATTAATAAATTAAAATTAAGTTTCGGGTCATTTCGGGTCGACCCGCCGCCCCGTAAACCTGAAATTTTCGGGTTCGGGTCAGCATACCTGACCCGTCACGGGTTGGCGGGTCGGGGTTCGGGTCAACAGATTTTCTGGCGGGTCTGTTGACCCGAACCCGACCCGCCAACCTGATTTGGACCCGAATTGCCACCCCTAACTGCAAGCGTGAAGGATTGATTTCATGATAATTTAGAGTTGCGGGATGAGGGAAAAAAACAGGGTGCAAATCAATAACAAAAAAAAATATAAAGTAAATAAATAAATGGATAAGAGGAAAATGCTTGAATTGACGCTTAAAATGAATTTCGGTCTACAAAACCCACACTGCTTCGCAGGACGGGGTAGTTTAAAAGAATAAAGCGAAAGGAACATGGCGGGTGCGATCATACCAGCACTAATGCACCGGATCCCATCAGAACTCCGAAGTTAAGCGTGCTTGGGCGAGAGTAGTACTAGGTTGGGTGACCCCCTGGGAAGTCCTCGTGTTGCACCCCTCTCTTTTTTGTTTCGAAATCCAAATTTCCTATTCGTTCTTTATCCTGTAGTAATTTAGCTCCGTCGGAACGATTGCTTAATAGTTTGCTTCTTGTCGAAGCGTGAAGGAGGATCTGAAGGCGCGAGACAAATCAGGAACGGTACGGCTCGATCAAAGCCCGGATCGTCGCTCAAATTTGTCGGCGCAAATGTATCACCGCAACTAGGGGTGGCA